>NW_026525173.1:132500-157500 GCF_943734705.1 Anopheles coustani | reverse complement strand
TTAACTCACTGATACCTTCCATTGCCCATACGCTAGTTTGTTTGTGTTCCTTTGGTCAACTTCCATACTTGAATCATTTGTGCTACCGCTGCTGCTTCGACGCTACTTTGACATCTTCGCTTCTATTTAAATAAATAAATAAGCTGAAGCTAGACATCAGTAAACACCACCACAGACACCACAAGCACGCCTTCTCCTCGTACTTCCGCCTCACGCGGGAACACGGACGCTCTAAATACTTCGAATTCCAATGCCAGTATATTGTAAACCACGGGTTCTTTAATGCTAGCGGGTCGTCGCGACCCTAGTTAACATCATGGTGCACGTCTCGTGACGGGTGTCACGGCGTAGTTAAATGTTTGCGATACATTTCTCAAATATAAGCGCTCAGTCATCTGTACATCATGGTAGGTTCCCACGACGTGCAATATGCGTTCAACTTATCAATGTTCATGTGTCCTGCAGTTCACATTATGACGCGCAGTTAGCTGCGGTCTTCATCGATCCATGAGCCGAGTGATCCACTGCCGAGGGTGACTAACTTGCGTAAGCCGCCGCTGTGCGCGTATACCCGTTCCCCGTAGGGAGGAGCAAGCCGCCGCTTAGAGACGAAGCATAAAGTGTCCTCATTCCACATAGGGCAAGCTGGATTAATCCATTTTACCCAGGACGGCCGAAGCGGCGTGGACCAGGGGAGAACTGAACCTTATACTTCACACCACAGTAAGTCTACGTGTCCTCTTCCACATAGGGCAAGCTAGAACTAACTATCTTACCCAGGACTGCCGAAGCAGCGTGGACCAGGGGAGGAACACACTTTTCATGGAAACGTAAGGCATCCATGACTGCCATAACGTAAGCCGCCGCTGTGCGCGTATACCCGTTCCCCGTAGGGAGGAGCAAGCCGCCGCTTAGAGACGAAACATAAAGTGTCCTCATTCCACATAGGGCAAGCTGGATGAATCCATTTTACCCAGGACGGCCGAAGCGGCGTGGACCAGGGGAGAACTGAACTTTATGCTTCACACCACAGTAAGTCTTCGTGTCCTCTTCCACATAGGGCAAGCTAGAACTAACTATCTTACCCAGGACTGCCGAAGCAGCGTGGACCAGGGGAGGAACACACTTTTCATGGAAACGTAAGGCATCCATGACTGCCATAACGTAAGCCGCCGCTGTGCGCGTATACCCGTTCCCCGTAGGGAGGAGCAAGCCGCCGCTTAGAGACGAAACATAAAGTGTCCTCATTCCACATAGGGCAAGCTGGATGAATCCATTTTACCCAGGACGGCCGAAGCGGCGTGGACCAGGGGAGAACTGAACTTTATGCTTCACACCACAGTAAGTCTTCGTGTCCTCTTCCACATAGGGCAAGCTAGAACTAACTATCTTACCCAGGACTGCCGAAGCAGCGTGGACCAGGGGAGGAACACACTTTTCATAGAAACGTAAGGCATCCATGACTGCCATAGTGCGTAAGCCGCCGCTGTGCGCGTAAACCCGTTCCCCGTAGGGAGGAGTCAAGCCGCCGCTTAGAGACGAAGTATTAAGTGTCCTCTTCCACATAGGGCAAGCTGGAATGTTCCATTTTACCCAGGACGGCCGAAGCGGCGTGGACCAGGGGAGAACTGAACTTTATACTTCACACCACAGTATTGAGTAATGTGCCCTCTTCCACATAGGGCAAGCTGGAATGTTCCATTTTACCCAGGACGGCCGAAGCGGCGTGGACCAGTGGAGGACTACACAATCATGAGGTTTGATATCGACTTGTGTGTTTCAATAGGGTACCGATGGTATGTTTTGAACCGATTTGATTTAGCCATTCTGAAGTCATCACTTGGTTGAAGCGCTGAACTAGGGAGGGGCATCGTTTACATATATATTGGTTTTTGCATGCTCTACTAGGTTAATGTCATGAGGTTGGCTATCGAGCATGCCCAAGTGATGACTTGATTGTGTGCTTGCTTGAATTCTTCACATTTCATACCATCGGTTAGTTGTCGAATCATTCCTCGATCATAACCTTCGTTCTTGGTTCATGTATGCTCTCTTCCACATAGGGCAAGCTAGAATTAACTATCTTACCCAGGACCGCCGAAGCAGCGTGGACCAGGGGAGAACTATACTTTGTCTTGTATGCCCTCTTCCACATAGGGCAAGCTAGAATGAACTATCTTACCCAGGACCGCCGGAGCAGCGTGGACCAGTGGAGGACTATACTTTGTTCATTACACCACAGTATTAAGTATGGTGTCCTCTTCCACATAGGGCAAGCTAGAATTAACTATCTTACCCAGGACCGCCGAAGCAGTGTGGACCAGGGGAGGACTATACTTTATACTTCACACACTAGCCATATTGAAGTCATCACTTGGTTGAAGCACTGAACTAGGGCGAGTCTATCGTTTACTTTGCATTGGGATAATACGCTGCATGCTCTCTTAGGTTAATGTCATGTGGTTGGCTATAGAGCATGCCCAAGTGATGACTTTGTTTAAAGCTCAACAGGTAGAGTATTATGTCCTCTTCCACATAGGGCAAGCTAGAATTAACTATCTTACCCAGGACCGCCGGAGCAGCGTGGACCAGGGGAGAACTATACTTTGTCTTGTATGCCCTCTTCCACATAGGGCAAGCTAGAATTAACTATCTTACCCAGGACTGCAAAGCAGCGTGGACCAGTGGAGGACTATACTTTGTTCATTACACCACAGTATTAAGTATGGTGTCCTCTTCCACATAGGGCAAGCTAGAACTAACTATCTTACCCAGGACCGCCGAAGCAGTGTGGACCAGGGGAGGACTATACTTTATACTTCACACACTAGCCATACTGAAGTCATCACTTGGTTGAAGCGCTGAACTACGGCGGGGTAATCGTTTACAGGTTATAATCATATAGCTGCATGCTCATTAGTAGATAATGGAATATTGTATGGCAATATGAGCATGCCCAAGTGATGACTTTGTTTCAAGCTCAACAGGTAGGGTATTGAGTCCTCTTCCACATAGGGCAAGCTAGAATGAACTATCTTACCCAGGACCGCCGGAGCAGCGTGGACCAGTGGAGGACTCTATACTTTATACTTCACACCACAGTATTGAGTACTTCTTGCATAAAGCCCCTAATGAGAACCACGAGGGCTCTCTCAATGTAGAACCACAAGGGCTCTAGTACCGATTCTCTCGGTACGGCTTGGTCCGTGTTCCTTTATGCTTGTACTCTTAGAAAGTCTCAACCCGGAGGTCTTGACTTTGATTGTCATAGTTGGACTACGACGGGGCATCCGACCATTGCTGATCGAACACCCCTGATTCACCATCTTTCGGGTAGGCGGTACGCGTACCTCCGGACGCGGAAGTCTCAACCCGGAGGTCTTGACTTTGATTGTCATAGTTGGACTACGACGGGGTATCCGACTCATCGAATACCCCAGAAGCACACCATCTTTCGGGTAGGCGGTACGCGTACCTCCGGACGCGGAAGTCTCAACCCGGAGGTCTTGACTTTGATTGTCATAGTTGGACTACGACGGGGTATCCGACTCATCGAATACCCCAGAAGCACACCATCTTTCGGGTAGGCGGTACGCGTACCTCCGGACGCGGAAAGTCTCAACCCGGAGGTCTTGACTTTGGTTGTCATAGTTGGACTATGACGGGGCATCCGACCATTGCTGATCGAACACCCCTGTTACACCATCTTTCGGATAGGCGGTGCGCGACACCACCGACGCGGAAAGTCTCAACCCGGAGGTCTTGACTTTGTATTGTTGGATAGTCCTCTTCCACTATAGGGCAAGCTGGAAATATTCCATTTTACCCAGGACTGCCGAGGCAGCGTGGACCAGGGGAGAACTTCACGGAATCTTCAGGCATCCATGATTGCCATAGTGCGTAAGCCGCCGCTGTGCGCGTCAACTCGTTCCCCGTGAGGAGGAGTCTAGCCGCCGCTAAAAGACGAAGCATTAAGTGTCCTCATTCCACTATAGGGCAAGCTAGAATTAACTATCTTACCCAGGACCGCCGAAGCAGCGTGGACCAGGCGAGGACTATACTTTATACTTCACACCACAGTATTGAGTACTTCTTGCATAAAGCCCCTAATGAGAACCACGAGGGCTCTCTCAATGTAGAACCACGAGGGCTCTAGTACCGATTCTCTCGGTACGGCTTGGTCCGTGTTCCTTTATGCTTGTACTCGCGGAAAGTCTCAACCCGGAGGTCTTGACTTTGATTGTCATAGTTGGACTACGACGGGGCATCCGACCATTGCTGACCGAACACCCCTGATTCATCATCTTTCGGATAGGAGGTGCGCCCACCTCCGACGCGGAAGTCTCAACCCGGAGGTTCGGACTTAGAGTTTTTCCCATTTAAAAGTTTTTCTCTTAGCCATACTGAAGTCATCACTTGGTGAACGATTGAACTAGGGCGGGTTAATCGTTTATAGGTATCATGTGGTTTGCATGCTCTCTTAGGTTAAGGTCATGTGGTTGGCTATCGAGCATGCCCAAGTGATGACTTTGTTTCACGCTTGCTTGATTTCTTCATGATTCCCTGTTATATAGTGTAATCATTCGAGAACAGGGAATCTTTGGTTTTGCTCAACAGGTATTGGATGTCAACTTGGTATCTAGATCGCATTAAGTCTCAACCCTTAGGTTCGGACTTGTATAGTGACATCTTGTTACGGTCTTGAGTCTCAACCCGCAGGTTCGGACTACTTAGTGTTTGATCGAATATAATATGGCAACTTGTGCCTAAGTCTCAACCCGCAGGTTCGGACTTCTGTTTATTTGGCCAATGTATGTATAAGGCAACTTGTGCCTAAGTCTCAACCCGCAGGTTCGGACTTGTGTATTTGTTCGAAGTCATGTATAAGGCAACGTGTGCCTAAGTCTCAACCCGCAGGTTCGGACTTGTTAGTGTTTCGTCAACTTTCATATGGCAACTTGTGCCTAAGTCTCAACCCGCAGGTTCGGACTTGTGTATTTGTTCGAAGTCATGTATAAGGCAACTTGTGCCTAAGTCTCAACCCGCAGGTTCGGACTTGTGTATTTGTTCGAAGTCATGTATAAGGCAACGTGTGCCTAAGTCTCAACCCGCAGGTTCGGACTTGTTAGTGTTTCGTCAACTTTCATATGGCAACTTGTGCCTGAGTCTCAACCCGCAGGTTCGGACTTCTATAGTGTTTCGTCAATTATCATATGGCAACTTGTGCCGAAGTCTCAACCCGCAGGTTCGGACTTCTGGAAGGATCACTTGGCCACTAATGATCCTTCCGCAGGTTCACCTACGGAAACCTTGTTACGACTTTTACTTCCTCTAAATCATCAAGTTCGGTCAACTTCGATAAAGCAGACGCGGTTCACGAGGATCCAGCGAACGATCATCTCCAAAGACCTCACTAAATAATCCATCGGTAGTAGCGACGGGCGGTGTGTACAAAGGGCAGGGACGTATTCAACGCTGGCTGATGACCAGCACTTACTAGAAGTTCCGAGTTCATATGGACCATTGCAATCCATAATCCCTACTAAGTGAGTATTTGAGTGATTTCCCGTTCCTCTCGGAATAGGAGACACGCTGCTACCCACATTGTAGCACGCGTGTAGCCCAGAACATCTAAGGGCATCACGGACCTGTTATCGCTCGATCTCATTTTGCTAAACACAAATTGTCCTGCTAAGCAGCGTACCGTAAGTGCACTTGCGCACACGAACAGCGAAGGTGTCAGGTCATACTCCACCGAAAGGTCCTAACCCGTTCCAATCGGCATCGACGCATTAACGCTGACTGCGTTCTAGTTAGCATATGTGAGTCACGTTCGTTATCGGAATTAACCAGACAAATCAATCCACGAACTAAGAACGGCCATGCACCACTACCCTTAAATTTGAGAAAGAGCTATTAATCTGTCTCACCTCCATAAGTTCGGACCTGGTAAGTTTTCCCGTGTTGAGTCAAATTGAACCGCAAGCTCCATTTCATTGTGGTGCCCTTCCGTCAATTCCTTTAAGTTCAACTTTGCAACCATACTTCCCCCGGAACCTGACTTTGGTTTCCCGGAAGCTACTGAGAGCACCTGGTTGTAGCGTCTCCCAATTGCTAGTTGGCATCGTTTACGGTTAGAACTAGGGCGGTATCTAATCGCCTTCGATCCTCTAACTTTCGTTCTTGATTAAAGAAAGCATCCTTGACAAATGCCTTCGCTTTAGTTAGTCTTACGACGGTCTACGAATTTCACCTCTCGCGCCGTAATACTAGTGTCCCCAACTACTTCTGTTAATCATTACCTCCGGTCTGAGTACAAACCAATGAAAGATTAGACCAAGGTCGTATTCCATTATTCCATGCAAGATTATTCTAGGGCGTTTGGGCACCCTGCTTTAAGCACTCTAATTTGTTCAAGGTAAACGTGAGCGGTCGAGCTCTATGTTACACTTGCACCCGTTGAAGGGCACACCATGACACAGACTTGGTGCCCTACCACACCATTGAGTCGCAACCAGATTCCGACTTGGCCCACCGACCACGGGTTGACCGGGTCGGCGGAGCCGGACTGTGTTGGACAAGTATCAACTTCGAACGTTTTAACCGCAACAATTTTAATATACGCTAGTGGAGCTGGAATTACCGCGGCTGCTGGCACCAGACTTGCCCTCCACTTGATCCTCGTAGAAGGATTTATGCTCTACTCATTCCAATTATGAAACATCATTAAAGAGTTTCATATTGTTATTTCTCGTCACTACCTCCCCGTCCCGGGATTGGGTAATTTACGCGCCTGCTGCCTTCCTTGGATGTGGTAGCCATTTCTCAGGCTCCCTCTCCGGAATCGAACCCTGATTCCCCGTTACCCGTTGCAACCATGGTAGTCCTCTATACTACCATCCATAGTTGATAGGGCAGATATTTGCGAGATCTGTCGTCGGTGCGAGACCATACGATCAGCATCATTATCCAGACTTCAACTCAATGACACGGAGAACCCGCGATTGGTTTGACTAATAAGTGCACCAGTTCCCGCGAGGGTCCTGGCATGTTGCATGTATTAGCTCTAGATTTTCCACAGTTATCCAAGTAACTAGGTTGATGATCTCGTAAATTATAGCTGTTATACTGAGCCTTATGCGGTTTCACATTAAATCTGTTTGTACTTAGACATGCATGGCTTAACCTTTGAGACGAGCGTATATTACTGGTAGGATCAACCAGAATTCCGACTTTGCGTTCGAATGTTCATTGTCCCATTGCACCCGGAGGAGCAAACACCACGTTCTATATGTTGTCAAGTCCGGTAGCACACGGGAGGCGAGCCCCCGTGCGAACCTCATTGCCCTCGTATCACACACACCCGATGCACCGGACAGGCACTTGAGCGGCATTCGACTCCGCTAAGCGCACGTGCGCCCGATTGTGCATGCGCTGACGGGGCCTTCATACCCCTACCACAGCGACCTTATGCCAAACTTCCATGAATACTTAGGTGAGCTGACAAGGGCCTTCATTTCCCTACCATCAACTAAAGGACACGCTAGGCGCGTCCGATCATTGCAACTGCGGGGCTTTCATACCCCAATCACCACAGTACGCAATTCACCAGAGTTTAATCACAACCCCCCCGGACATGGCACACTATTAACTTGCAACAAAACTTAGTGTGTGCCGGGCACATCGGTTCCACAAAATCATTCCCGATGTACCCCAATTGGGGTTGTGAACGCATCCATGGTCCTCTGACACACCCAACCAAGCGTGGATACTACATACCTCAAACACCCAGTACACTAACAGACAAATCAATATATGGTTGCTTTCCCCCAGACATTTGCCAATCACTTGGCACCCGGACGGGAACTCGCTCCTGATTGCGCCAATGCCACCCATTTGCCAAGAGCGAGTTCTGTATGTAGATTTCATTTGGAAAGACAACCGTGTACTGGATATTCTATCCGACGATTACAGATGACGAGTACGAGACTCGACTACACTCACGGATAATACATTTTGGGTCGAGATTGCTTTCGGGGTTTTCGATTGGTCTTGCGCTTGTAAACGTATAACTTTGACTTGTGGTAACCTCGGTATGTTAGTCGATCACGTGGTTGTGAACTGGGTAGGGGTGGGCAATCTGTTCACTTGCACTCTGGGTAGGAATATGGTGAGCGCTATAGGTTAAAGATCATGGTATGGTTCCATCGTGATGACTTTCGCTAGATAGTAGTATGTTTGGATAGCTATAACGTTTTTGGCCATTTGTTCATAGTGTTCGGTTCATTGAGGAATTCGATTGGTCTTTGCTTCACACACGTGGTCGATCACTTGGATGTGAACTAGGGTGAGAATAAGGTGTTCACTAGTGCTCTTAGGTTTTGGATCAGTACTGAGCACTTGATTGGTTTCGCATAATATGTATCCATAGTGATGACTCTTTCCAGCTTAAGATTTCGTGACCGGTTTCGAATCCTTCCCACGTTCGCTTTTACTTGGTTAGGTTTTCGAGTGTAGATTTGAAAGCAATCTCATGTATGTATCCCATCTGATATTAGCCACTGACAGTTCATGTCACCTCGTTCAACTCTCGCTGGGTCACAGAAGTATGTTACTGCGCCCATTATCCCTACTCGGATAGGTTCGGTTCGTTCGTTTTATACTACGGTGAGTAAACTCAATTTGTGCATCGCATAGCCATGGAAAGCAAGCTTTCGCGGGCCTCTTCGACTGTTTTGATACGAGCTGTGCCCGTGATGCTTGTCATCCCAGGATACTAGACCCCTTTGGACGACCGCATGACCATCAGAAAGTAAATTCCACGTTCGATTTGGGGTGTGAACCCCGAACATAAAGTCTTTGTGTAGAACCACGAGGGCTCTATAGTACCGATTCTCTCGGTACGCTTGGTCCGTGTTCCTTTATGTTCGTACTCTTGTGTGTATAATATTCATGTTCGATTTGGGATATTTGCTACTGTCACCGTTTGAGTACCATGGGGCTTGAACCCCTAACATAAAGTCTTTGTGTAGAACCACGCGGGCTCTGTAGTACCAATTCTCTCGGTACGCTTGGTCCGTGTTCCTTTATGTTTGTACTCTTGTGTGTATAATATTCATGTTCGGTTTGGGATATTTGCTACTTTCACCAGGGTCCCGTTCTTCATACAAGTCTGCCTTGCTAATGTGGTAACTTTATAGTGTAGTTCTGACATCCCAATTTTGGGACTTAGCCGATTTTTCATGTATTTCCATATGACCCGTAGGGTCCCTTTCTTCATACAAGCTTGCCTAGGGCGATCGGTCAAAACTTGTCTTACTATTCGATTGGTCTTCGCACTTTCACCCTAGGCAGTTCGCCTAGGTCTGTCTTCTTGAGGAGGCCGAAACCCGAAATAAGGAGGTCCAGCCGACCCTGAAAACCTCCCCTGTCTTAACTACACTAACCCGATTTTTCAGGGTCCTCAGCGCCATACAACTTTGCCTAGGTCACTTGTACTCTTGACTTAGGCCATCTGACTTGGTCCGTGTTTCTTCCTAGGGTTCACCTAGGTACTTTGCCTTGCTTCATGTGGTAACTTTTTAGTGTAGTTCAGACATCCCAATTTTGGGACTTAGCCGATTTTTCATGTATTTCCATATGACCCATAGGGTCCCTTTCTTCATACAAGCTTGCCTAGGGCGATCGGTCAAAACTTGTCTTACTATTCGATTGGTCTTCGCAGTTTCACCCTAGGCAATTCGCCTAGGTCTGTCTTCTTGAGGAGGCCAAAACCCGAAATAAGGAGGTCTGGCCGACCCTGAAACCTCCCCTGTCTTAACTACACTAACCCGATTTTTCAGGGTCCTCAGCGCCATACAACTTTGCCTAGGTCACTTATACTCTTGACTTAGGCCATCTGACTTGGTCCGTGTTTCTTCCTAGGGTTCACCTAGGTACTTTGCCTTGCTTGATGTGGTAACTTTTTAGTGTAGTTCTGACATCCCAATTTTGGGACTTAGCCGATTTTTCATGAATTTCCATATGACCCATAGGGTCCCTTTCTTCATACAAGCTTGCCTAGGGCGATCGGTCAAAACTTGTCTTACTATTCGATTGGTCTTCGCAGTTTCACCCTAGGCAATTCGCCTAGGTCTGTCTTCTTGAGGAGGCCAAAACCCGAAATAAGGAGGTCTGGCCGACCCTGAAACCTCCCCTGTCTTAACTACACTAACCCGATTTTTCAGGGTCCTCAGCGCCATACAACTTTGCCTAGGTCACTTATACTCTTGACTTAGGCCATCTGACTTGGTCCGTGTTTCTTCCTAGGGTTCACCTAGGTACTTTGCCTTGCTTGATGTGGTAACTTTTTAGTGTAGTTCTGACATCCCAATTTTGGGACTTAGCCGATTTTTCATGAATTTCCATATGACCCATAGGGTCCCTTTCTTCATACAAGCTTGCCTAGGGCGATCGGTCAAAACTTGTCTTACTATTCGATTGGTCTTCGCAGTTTCACCCTAGGCAATTCGCCTAGGTCTGTCTTCTTGAGGAGGCCAAAACCCGAAATAAGGAGGTCTGGCCGACCCTGAAACCTCCCCTGTCTTAACTACACTAACCCGATTTTTCAGGGTCCTCAGCGCCATACAACTTTGCCTAGGTCACTTGCACTCTTGACTTAGGCCATCTGACTTGGTCCGTGTTTCTTCCTAGGGTTCACCTAGGTACTTTGCCTTGCTTGATGTGGTAACTTTTTAGTGTAGTTCTGACATCCCAATTTTGGGACTTAGCCGATTTTTCATGAATTTCCATATGACCCTAAGGGTCCCTTTCTTCATACAAGCTTGCCTAGGGCGATCGGTCAAAACTTGTCTTACTATTCGATTGGTCTTCGCAGTTTCACCCTAGGCAATTCGCCTAGGTCTGTCTTCTTGAGGAGGCCAAAACCCGAAATAAGGAGGTCCAGCCGACCCTGAAACCTCCCCTGTCTTAACTACACTAACCCGATTTTTCAGGGTCCTCAGCGCCATACAACTTTGCCTAGGTCACTTATACTCTTGACTTAGGCCATCTGACTTGGTCCGTGTTTCTTCCTAGGGTTCACCTAGGTACTTTGCCTTGCTTGATGTGGTAACTTTATAGTGTAGTTCTGACATCCCAATTTTGGGACTTAGCCGATTTTTCATGAATTTCCATATGACCCTAAGGGTCCCTTTCTTCATACAAGCTTGCCTAGGGCGATCGGTCAAAACTTGTCTTACTATTCGATTGGTCTTCGCACTTTCACCCTAGGCAGTTTGCCTAGGTGTAGCTTCTTGAGGAGGTCAAAACCCAAAATAAGGAGGTTCAGCCGACCCAAAAACCTCCCCTGTCTGAACTACACTAACCCGATTTTTCAGGGTCCTCAGCGCCATACAACTTTGCCTAGGTCACATGTACTCTTGACTTAGGCCATCTGACTTGGTCCGTGTTTCTTCTTAGGGTTCACCTAGGTACTTTGCCTTGCTTGATGTGGTAACTTTTTAGTGTAGTTCAGACATCCCAATTTTGGGACTTAGCCGATTTTTCATGGATTTTCCATATGACCCATAGGGTCCCTTTCTTCATACAAGCTTGCCTAGGGCGATCGGTCAAAACTTGTCTTACTATTCGATTGGTCTTCGCACTTTCACCCTAGGCAGTTTGCCTAGGTGTAGCTTCTTGAGGAGGTCAAAACCCAAAATAAGGAGGTTCAGCCGACCCAAAAACCTCCCCTGTCTGAACTACACTAACCCGATTTTTCAGGGTCCTCAGCGCCATACAACTTTGCCTAGGTCACATGTACTCTTGACTTAGGCCATCTGACTTGGTCCGTGTTTCTTCTTAGGGTTCACCTAGGTACTTTGCCTTGCTTGATGTGGTAACTTTTTAGTGTAGTTCAGACATCCCAATTTTGGGACTTAGCCGATTTTTCATGTATTTCCATATGACCCATAGGGTCCCTTTCTTCATACAAGCTTGCCTAGGGCGATCGGTCAAGACTTGTCTTACTATTCGATTGGTCTTCGCACTTTCACCCTAGGCAGTTTGCCTAGGTGTAGCTTCTTGAGGAGGTCAAAACCCAAAATAAGGAGGTTCAGCCGACCCAAAAACCTCCCCTGTCTAAACTACACTAACCAGATTTTTCAGGGTCCTCACCGTCATACAACTTTGCCTAGGTCACTTGCACTCTTGACTTAGGCCATCTGACTTGGTCCGTGTTTCTTCCTAGGGTTCACCTAGGTACTTTGCCTTGCTTGATGTGGTAACTTTTTAGTGTAGTTCAGACATCCCAATTTTGGGACTTAGCCGATTTTTCATGTATTTCCATATGACCCTTAGGGTCCCTTTCTTCATACAAGCTTGCCTAGGGCGATCGGTCAAAACTTGTCTTACTATTCGATTGGTCTTCGCACTTTCACCCTAGGCAGTTTGCCTAGGTGTAGCTTCTTGATGAGGCCAAAACCCAAAATAAGGGGGTTCGGCCGACCTAAAAACCTACCCTGTCTAAACTACACTAACCAGATTTTTCAGGGTCCTCAGCGCCATACAACTTTGCCTAGGTCACTTGTTCTCTTGACTTAGGCCATCTGACTTGGTCCGTGTTTCTTCCTAGGGTTCACCTAGGTACTTTGCCTTGCTTGGTGTGGTAACTTTTTAGTGTAGTTCTGACATCCTCATTTTGGGACTTAGCCGATTTTTCATGTATTTCCATATGACCCATAGGGTCCCTTTCTTCATACAAGCTTGCCTAGGGCGATCGGTCAAAACTTGTCTTACTATTCGATTGGTCTTCGCACTTTCACCCTAGGCAGTTTGCCTAGGTGTAGCTTCTTGAGGAGGTCAAAACCCAAAATAAGGAGGTTCAGCCGACCCAAAAACCTCCCCTGTCTAAACTACACTAACCAGATTTTTCAGGGTCCTCACCGTCATACAACTTTGCCTAGGTCACTTGTTCTCTTGACTTAGGCCATCTGACTTGGTCCGTGTTTCTTCCTAGGGTTCACCTAGGTACTTTGCCTTGCTTGATGTGGTAACTTTTTAGTGTAGTTCTGACATCCTCATTTTGGGACTTAGCCGATTTTTCGTAAAATGCCATATGACCCATATGGGTCCTTTCCTTCATATAAGTTTGCCTTGCTTGGTGTGGTAACATTTTAGTGTAGTTCTGACATCCCCATTTTGGGACTTAGCCGATTTTTCGTAAAATACCATATGACCCATCAGGGTCCTTTGCTTCATATAAGTTTGCATTGCTTGGTGTGGTAACATTTGAGTGTAGTTCTGACATCCCCATTTTGGGACTTAGCCGATTTTTCGTAAAATACCATATGACCCATCAGGGTCCTTGCCTTCATATAAGTTTGCCTTGCTTGGTGTGGTAACATTTGAGTGTAGTTCTGACATCCCCATTTTGGGACTTAGCCGATTTTTCGTAAAATACCATATGACCCATCAGGGTCCTTGCCTTCATATAAGTTTGCCTTGCTTGGTGTGGTAACATTTTAGTGTAGTTCTGACATCCCCATTTTGGGACTTAGCCGATTTTTCGATCCATATCATATGACCCATCAGGGTCCTTGCCTTCATATAAGTTTGCCTTGCTTGATGTGGTAACATTTGAGTGTAGTTCTGACATCCCCATTTTGGGACTTAGCCGATTTTTCGTAAAATACCATATGACCCATCAGGGTCCTTTGCTTCATATAAGTTTGCCTTGCTTGGTGTGGTAACATTTGAGTGTAGTTCTGACATCCCCATTTTGGGACTTAGCCGATTTTTCGTAAAATACCATATGACCCATCAGGGTCCTTTGCTTCATATAAGTTTGCCTTGCTTGGTGTGGTAACATTTGAGTGTAGTTCTGACATCCCCATTTTGGGACTTAGCCGATTTTTCGTAAAATACCATATGACCCATCAGGGTCCTTTCCTTCATATAAGTTTGCCTTGCTTGGTGTGGTAACACATGAGTGTAGTTCTGACATCCCCATTTTGGGACTTAGCCGATTTTTCGTAAAATACCATATGACCCATCAGGGTCCTTTCCTTCATATAAGTTTGCCTTGCTTGGTGTGGTAACCTTTGAGTGTAGTTCTGACATCCCCATTTTGGGACTTAGCCGATTTTTCGATCCATCCTATATGACCCATCAGGGTCCTTTTTCTTCATATAAGTTTTCCAAGACTTAGTGCTTTTTACCTTTGGACACCAATATCACCCTTACGGGTTTCTTTGATCTTCTCACTTTGTATTGACCAAATGTAGGTCTTGCCATGCCAAACATATAATTGTTCTACACCAAGTCTCTATCTCGTACCGCCAGCTCGGTACATTCGATCAACCTGCCCTTAAGGCACCCGGGACTTAGCCAATTTTTCACATTTTTCATGATTTTGAGGCAACTTTTCTCGACTTTGTCACCTTATATCACCAAGATCCTTTCCCTTTAGCGCTTCACTCTGTTCGTATGATATTTAGCGCTGACTATCACCTTTCTATCGCTGAGCTCAACTTCTTATTCGGTGCCATAGAGCCAGAGATATTTGGTGTATGCTGTTATAAGGGAAGTTTGTCACTTTTTCAAAGGCCCACTTTGGGACGCCCATATCTCACCTTCACGTATCTTCGATCTTCTTGTCGTCTATGGACGAAACTTAGGTCTTGTATTGGCCAACTTATAAATGTTCTACGGCCAAGCCGTATCTCTTACCGCCAGCCCGGTATTCATGGACTTAGTCGGATTTTCGCCTCTCGTGGTAACAATTTCTGACTTTGACTCACAATAACACCCAAACGGTCACATGCTAGCGCTTTGCTTGGTAGAAATTATAGTTAGCGCTACCTTTTCTCTTTTCATCGATACCTTGTTCGTTCCATTCCATGCCATACAGCCGAAGTTATGATGTTTCCCGTTTTCCATATCATGTGGAGCTTATGCTCTGGGAAAACCATCTAACACCTGTACCACCCTTTTGGGTACCACCGATCTCGTCACTATGTTCGGGCCAAATATAGGTTATAACATGCCCAACATATAATTGTTCTACACCAAGTCTCTATCTCTTACCGCCTGCTCGGTATTTTACTCGTAAGTCCAAATTTCACAACTTGTACTTTTTGGCCCAATGTACTCGAGTTTCAATTTTGGTAACATTTTTCGACTTTGACGCTTAATAACTTCCAAATCATGCTAGTTAGCGCTTTGCTTTCTTCAAGTCGTATCTAGCGCTGGGTGTTACCTTTCCAAAACATATCCTAGCTTAACAATCCATGCCATACTGCCGGAGCTATACGGTGCACAAGTCAAATCCATTTTAGCCATGTTTCATTTTTGCCAATTTTTGACCACTCGTATCACCCTTCCAGAGTGGTCCGATCTTCTCGCTTTCTATGGCCGACTTTTAGGTCTCGTAGAGGCAAACTTATAAGTATTCTACGTCAACCCGCTATCTCTTACCGCCTGCTCGGTATTCTTGGTCTTGTGTGATTTTTGGCCATTTTGGTATTATTTTTCCACTTTGTCGCTTAATAACTCAGTTTTGCTCAACACTTAGCGCTTCGGTTGTTTGGGATTATAGTTAGCGCTCGGTTCGACCTTTTCAACACTGATCTTAGCTTGTCGATCCGTTCCATACAGCCTGAGTTATTCGCGATACCGTGTTTCAACCCATTTCTCAAGTCTCGTTTTGGTCCAACATTGAACCAGCCATATCACCCTCTTGGGTACCTCCGATCTTCTCGCTCTATATTGGCCAAAGTTAGGTCTTGTGATAACGTACTTATGATTGTTCTACGCCGTGTTCGTAGCTCTTATCGTTCGCCCGCTATTTTCGATCATAAGGTGAATTTTCGCCTCTAAACCACCATTTTTCACCTTTGCCCTCTAATATGACCGACTTGCTCAACACCTAGCGCTTCGCTTGGTAGGACACATAGCTAGCGCTCGTCAAGACCTTTCCAACGCATATCCAAGCTTACCGATCCGAGCCGTACAGCCTGAGCTATAGGCGATACCGTTTTTCCCATTTTCTTGGTCACATGCACTTTAGGGTACCCCTTTTTGCCTTTGACCCTTAATACCTCCTCCGGCTCACTAGTAGGCGCTCAGCTTGGTAGGATACATAGCTAGAGCAGGCCTTCACCTTTCCAAAACTGCCGAAAGTGTACCGATCCGACATCTAGAACCAAAGTTATGGTCATTCCCATCATGCTCTACTTTCATGGTCAACCTCCACCAAGCACACCTAGGTTGGACCAACTTTCACCAACACATCTCGAACCCCAAATTTGCTTCGACGTACTAGGTTTCCCTAGTAAAGTGGTCAAAACATCCATTACAACACGACTGGTCTTTCTGGTGGTCGACCTAGGCGACTTTGTTCGACGACCACCACCCCATAGAACTAAAAGACGTCCCTTGATACGGACCTCCGATACATTTTCCGGCCTGTCTAAACTACACTCATCGAAATTTTTCGGGTCCCCACCGTCATACAAGTTTGCCTAGGTCAAGTTTTTCTTCCGGATCGGCCGCGGACCTCACTTTTCATTATCTAGGGAGGCCATAGGGCCCCAAAAGGGGTTTTTTAAAATTTTCGACACTTTCGACTTTGGTCGGATTTTTTCCGATTTTGGTCCGACCTAGGGACTTGGTGGTCCAAGGAGCCTCGGGACCAAACTTTTTTCTCAGGGGTCCCTACCTCCATACAACTTTGCCTAGGTAAATTTTTTGTTCCAAATCGACCGCGGATTTCACTTTTCAATATCTGGGGCTCGTGTAGAGTCCGAATATGAGGTTTTCTCGTTTTTCGACATTTTCGACTTTTTTCGACTTTTTTCGGGTTTTTCGACCTAGGGGTCCGCCGAACAATTTTTGGGTCAAAAATTTTTATTGAACTAGTCGAAAGTACGCAAAAAGATAAGACTTTTTGCCGAAGACACCATGCCCCGGAACCGACTCCTTCCCCTTCAAAATTGGGGACAAACGTGATTTTTGAAACTTTTCCTTAGGGAGCCAAAGACTTAGAAAATTTTCAAAATCTCGATTTTTCGATTGCGAGCTAGCGCTTTGCGGTCTTCGGCAATATTGTAGATCTCGACGAGATAAGACTTTTTAGTCAAGAGACATTTTGCCCTCCGACCCCTCCTTCCCCCCGCAAATCGCCCCCCAAAGTGCAATTTTTGCATTTTCACCTCTTTGCACGCACTGTTCGGCCCAAATGGCCACTTTCTATGGGTCTGAGCGCTTTGCGGTCTTCGGCAAACTTTTAGAACGTACCAAGCCCTAATTATAATTGTTCTACACCATCTTCGTACCTCTTCATCCCTGGCCGCTATTCGCGTACCAAGGTAATTTTTGTTCATTTTGTCAACATTTTTCATCTTTGACTGCTTATATCGGCCTTGCCATGAACCGATAGCGCTTCGCTGTGTTCTAACGTAAGTTAGTACTACTCAATACCTTTCCAAATCATGTCTTAGATTGTCATTTGCTTGCATACAGCCGGAGCTATGAGCGATACCGTAAAAAGTACCGAAACTTGGAAAAATCCTTGGATCGCCCATATCCCCCCTTTGGGGACCAGATATCGAAAAAAGTTCTTATTCAAAAAGTTGCGCCTTAACGTGTTCTAGTTATGCCTAGAACATTTCACTTCGCTAGCTGGCCTGCAACTTAGCCGTAATTGGGATTTTAGGGTGTTCATGGAGGGCCCATTTCCTGCGACTTGGTATCTTTTGGGCCCTATGTTTCTCTAATATCTCCACAAGTTTTCCAGATAGCTTTCTCATACTTTCAGGGTGCCTAGAGCACCTCAAGACCTTTCCAACGCTATGCCGTTCGCCTCGCTCGGACATCTACAGCCGAAGTTATTCGAGGTACACGGTACCTTACCCTGTTTTCTCAGTACTTGGTCGAAAATTTCGATCAGCCATATGACCGACTTGGACAACCCTGAGCGGGTTGGCCCCATATAACTAAACTTTTGTCTCTTGTAGGCAAACTTATAAATGTTCTACGTCAACTCGCTATCTCGTACCGCCTTGACGGTATACTTGGTCCAAGGGCCATTTCCAGCGACTTGGTCGCAATTTCGCTCTAAGTTTCGCTAATACCTTCGTCCGTGGACATGGTGATTTTTTGTTCGTATTTTTCCTTGATAGTCCCACTCAAGACTATTCCATACCAGAGCCAAGCGTCCCGCTAAGTGCCATACAGCCTGAGCAGTAATTCATGAAAGGTACCTCTACCAGTTTTTGCCATACTTGGGTACAAACTTTGTATCGCCCATATCTCCACTTTGGAGGCCAGCCAGCACCTTTGCCCCATATACTTTTTTCTTGGTCATACCATGCACTAAATATAATTGTTCTACGCCAACTTGCTATCTCTTCTCTAACTTGCCGTTATTCTTGGTCCAAGTCCCATTTCATTCGTTTTCGGACCCATTTTGCTATATGTTTCACTAATAGCTTCGGCCATGGACAAGCTGATATTCTGTTTGTATTTTTGCTTGATAGTCCCACTCAAGACCATTCCAAAACACACCGCAACTTGTCGCTCGGTGGCAAACTGACCGAGTTATAATTCATGAAAGATACCTCAACTTGGTACACCATGTGGTCGGCCCAAACCATATACCGACCAAACGACCGACTTGGAGCACCCTGACCGGGTTGCCCCCATATAATGAAAGTTGCGTCTCTACACGCCCAACTTATGAATATTCTACGCCAAGTCGCTATCTCTTACCGGTAAGCCGGTATTCACCTTCCAAGGGTGATTTTGGTCAAGTGCCATTTCCTGCGACTTGGTCCCCGAATTGGACCATCATCACCTAATATCTCCGTGGTCTTTCAACTCAGCCTCATGAAACTTTCAGGGTAGATAGGTCTCCCCAAGACCTTTCCAACGGTGAGCCGTTTGCCTCGCTCGGCCATATACAGCCGAAGTTATTAATGGTACTTGGTACCTTACCCTGTTTTTTCCATACTTGTTCGTACTTGGGTACAAACTTTGTATCGCCCATATCTCCACTTTGGAGGCCAGCCAGCACCTTGGCTCCAAATACTTTTTTGTTGGTCATACTATGCCCAAAATATAAATGTTCTACGTCAACTTGCTATCTCTTCTCCAACTTGCCGTTATTCTTGGTCCAAGTCCCATTTCATTCGTTTTTGGACCCATTTTGCTATATGTTTCACTAATAGCTTCGGCCATGGACAAGCTGATTTTCTATTTGTATTTTTGCTTGATAGTCCCACTCAAGACCATTCCAAATCACATCGCAACTTGTCGCTCGGTGGCAAACTGACCGAGTTATAATTCATGAAAGGTACCTCTTCTTGGTACACCACATGGTCGGCCCAAACCATAAACCGACCAAACGACCGACTTGGAGCACCCTGACCGGGTTGGCCCCATATAATAAAAGTTGCGTCTCTACACGCCCAACTTATGAATATTCTACGCCAAGTCGCTATCTCTTACCGGTAAGCCGGTATTCACCTTCCAAGGGTGATTTTGGTCAAGCGCCATTTCCTGCGACTTGGTCCCCGAATTGGACCATCATCACCTAATATCTCCGTGGTCTTTCAACTCAGCCTCATGAAACTTTCAGGGTAGATAGGTCTCCCCAAGACCTTTCCAACGGTGAGCCGTTTGCCTCGCTCGGCCATCTACAGCCGAAGTTATTAATGGTACTTGGTACCTTACCCTGTTTTTTCCATACTTGTTCGTACTTGGGTACAAACTTTGGATCGCCCATATCTCCACTTTTGAGGCCAGCCAGCACCTTGGCCCCAAATACTTTTTTGTTGGTCATACTATGCCCAAAATATAAATGTTCTACGTCAACTTGCTATCTCTTCTCCAACTTGCCGTTATTCTTGGTCCAAGTCCCATTTCATTCGTTTTTGGACCCATTTTGCTATATGTTTCACTAATAGCTTCGGCCATGGACAAGCTGATTTTCTATTTGTATTTTTGCTTGATAGTCCCACTCAAGACCATTCCAAAACACACCGCAGCTTGTCGCTCGGTGGCAAACTGACCGAGTTATAATTCATGAAAGGTACCTCAACTTGGTACACCACGTGGTCGGCCCAAACCATAAACCGACCAAACGACCGACTTGGAGCACCCTGACCGGGTTGGCCCCATATAATGAAAGTTGCGTCTCTACACGCCCAACTTATGAATATTCTACGCCAAGTCGCTATCTCTTACCGGTAAGCCGGTATTCACCTTCCAAGGGGGATTTTGGTCAAGTGCCATTTCCTGCGACTTGGTCCCCGAATACGACCATCATCACCTAATATCTCCGTGGTCTTTCAACTCAGCCTCATGAAACTTTCAGGGTAGATAGGTCTCCCCGAGACCTTTCCAACGGTGAGCCGTTTGCCTCGCTCGGCCATATACAGCCGAAGTTATTAATGGTACTTGGTACCTTACCCTGTTTTTTCCATACTTGTTCGTACTTGGGTACAAACTTTGTATCGCCCATATCTCCACTTTGGAGGCCAGCCAGCACCTTGGCCCCAAATACTTTTTTGTTGGTCATACTATGCCCAAAATATAAATGTTCTACGTCAACTTGCTATCTCTTCTCCAACTTGCCGTTATTCTTGGTCCAAGTCCCATTTCATTCGTTTTTGGACCCATTTTGCTATATGTTTCACTAATAGCTTCGGCCATGGACAAGCTGATTTTCTATTTGTATTTTTGCTTGATAGTCCCACTCAAGACCATTCCAAAACACACCGCAGCTTGTCGCTCGGTGGCAAACTGACCGAGTTATAATTCATGAAAGGTACCTCAACTTGGTACACCACGTGGTCGGCCCAAACCATAAACCGACCAAACGACCGACTTGGAGCACCCTGACCGGGTTGGCCCCATATAATGAAAGTTGCGTCTCTACACGCCCAACTTATGAATATTCTACGCCAAGTCGCTATCTCTTACCGGTAAGCCGGTATTCACCTTCCAAGGGGGATTTTGGTCAAGTGCCATTTCCTGCGACTTGGTCCCCGAATACGACCATCATCACCTAATATCTCCGTGGTCTTTCAACTCAGCCTCATGAAACTTTCAGGGTAGATAGGTCTCCCCGAGACCTTTCCAACGGTGAGCCGTTTGCCTCGCTCGGCCATATACAGCCGAAGTTATTAATGGTACTTGGTACCTTACCCTGTTTTTTCCATACTTGTTCGTACTTGGGTACAAACTTTGTATCGCCCATATCTCCACTTTGGAGGCCAGCCAGCACCTTGGCCCCAAATACTTTTTTGTTGGTCATACTATACCCAAAATATAAATGTTCTACGTCAACTTGCTATCTCTTCTCCAACTTGCCGTTATTCTTGGTCCAAGTCCCATTTCATTCGTTTTTGGACCCATTTTGCTATATGTTTCACTAATAGCTTCGGCCATGGACAAGCTGATTTTCTATTTGTATTTTTGCTTGATAGTCCCACTCAAGACCATTCCAAATCACATCGCAACTTGTCGCTCGGTGGCAAACTGACCGAGTTATAATTCATGAAAGGTACCTCTTCTTGGTACACCACATGGTCGGCCCAAACCATAAACCGACCAAACGACCGACTTGGAGCACCCTGACCGGGTTGCCCCCATATAATGAAAGTTGCGTCTTTACACGCCCAACTTATGAATATTCTACGCCAAGTCGCTATCTCTTACCGGTAAGCCGGTATTCACCTTCCAAGCGTGATTTTGGTCAAGTGCCATTTCCTGCGACTTGGTCCCCGAATTGGACCATCATCACCTAATATCTCCGTGGTCTTTCAACTCAGCCTCATGAAACTTTCAGGGTAGATAGGTCTCCCCAATACCTTTCCAACGATATGCGGTTTGCCTCGCTAGGCCATCTACAGCCGAAGTTATTCATGGTACTTGGTACCTTACCCTGTTTTTTCCATACTTGTTCATACTTGGGTACAAACTTTGAATCGCCCATATCACCACTTTGGAGGCCAGCCAGCGCCTTGGCCCCATACACATTTTTGTTGGTCATACCACGCACTAGTTATAAATGTTCTACGCAAGCTTGCTATCTCTTCTCCAACTTGCGGTTATTTTTGACTCAAGTCCCATTTCCATAGTTTTTGGTACCAATTTGCTCTATGTTTCGCTAATAGCTTCGCCCAAGGACTTTGTGATTTTTTGTTCGCATTTTTCCTAAATAGTCCCACTCAAGACTATTCCAAATCACACCTTAGCTTGTCGCTCAGTGCCATACAGCCAGAGTTTTAATTCATGAAAGGTACATAACCTTGGTACACCACGTGGTCGGTCCAAACCATCAACCAACCATATGACCGACTTCGAGTCGAGCTAGCGGCTAGGCTCAATATAATGAAATGCGTGTCTTGATGCGGGCTACTGACGGTCTGAACAATGTAGCTCGCTAGCTCGTCTCTAAACTTGTGTTTTGGTCGAATATTGGGTGTTCATGTACCACTTCGGGTAACATGGACTTTGGTGCAACTTTACCACTTGTGCACTTAATTACTTCCCGGTCATTCAAGTCTTTGCCTTCATACTTTCAGGGTAGTTAGGTCTCGTCGAGACCTTTCCATACATATGCCAAACTCATCGATCGGACATCTATAGCCCGAGTTATTCGCGGTACACCGTACCTTACCCTGTTTTTTCCTCAATTGGGTACAAACCTTGGAACACCCATATCGCCCCTTTAGAGACTAGCTGGCACGTTGGCCTCATATAATGATAAGTGCACCTCAACTAGGGCTACTGACGGTCAGAACATTTCAACTTGCTAGCTCGGGCCCACACTTGTGTTTTTCTCGAATATATGGTTCAAGTGTGCCACTTTGGGCACTTTTGGACATTTTGTCCCCACACAACTTTCTTGCCTTGGTAGATAGGGTCTTGTGTTTTTGGGCAAAAAGATGCACCAAGATATGGTCTAACTTTCGTTCTTGTACCGCAAAGCGCTACCTCCAACACCCGAGGAGATAGAAAGTGATTATGTTCGGTATATCGGTCTTCCATGGCCTACTATGGTAAACCCCTGCAGGTATGCAACCGAAGGTGCTTGGTACATGTATTTGGTGCAATATCGGTGCAAAGTAGGTGTTTCCTTGATCGGGCTATAACTTTCTTGGTTGATGTTGGATTGCTTTGCGGTCTTCGGGGGATAGTTAGGGAACATGTTGGCCAACATTTTCTTATTCCTCAGCCTGGCCGTACCTCCTACCGTCTAGGCGGTATTCATGCTCTAAGTTGGAACTTGTGTTCCTTCGGGCAACTTTTCTGACTTTGACGCTTAATAACTTCCGTTCATATGCAGTCTAAGCTCTGCAACTCTCAGGAAAGCTTGTACTACTCATTTCCTTACCATATCAGTCTTTGGCTTGTCGATCCGATGTCTACAGCCTTACTTATTCACGTTCCCTGTAGAGGTAGGTTTTTGCCCATTTTCCAGTTCATGTGGTAACATTCCCGGACTTTGCCGGCTTTCTCTTCATGTGGTAACTTGCTTGCTCATGTGGTAACTTGATAGTGTATTTCCGACAGACCCAATCTCGGACTTAGCCGATTTTTCTCTTCATATTATATGGATCCATCACTAGGCCATGTTGCTTGCTTGTGTGGTAACTTGATAGTGTATTTCTGACAGACCCAATCTCGGACTTAGCCGATTTTTCTCTTCATGTCATATGGATCCTTCACTAGGCCATCTTGCTTGCTTGTGTGGTAACTTGGAAGTGTATTTCTGACAGACCCAATCTGGGACTTAGCCGATTTTTCTCTTCATATTATATGGATCCTGGACTTAGCCGATTTTTCTCTTCATATCATATGGATCCATCACTAGGCCATCTTGCTTGCGTGTGTGGTAACTTGGAAGTGTATTTCTGACAGACCCAATCTGGGACTTAGCCGATTTTTCTCTTCATATCATATGGATCCATCACTAGGCCATCTTGCTTGCTTGTGTGGTAACTTGGAAGTGTATTTCTGACAGACCCAATCTGGGACTTAGCCGATGTTTTTCTTCATATTATATGGATCCTGGACTTAGCCGATTTTTCTCTTCATATCATATGGATCCATCACTAGGCCATCTTGCTTGCTTGTGTGGTAACTTGGAAGTGTATTTCTGACAGACCCAATCTGGGACTTAGCCGATTTTTCTCTTCATATCATATGGATCCATCACTAGGCCATCTTGCTTGCTTGTGTGGTAACTTGGAAGTGTATTTCTGACAGACCCAATCTGGGACTTAGCCGATTTTTTTCTTCATATCATATGGATCCATCACTAGGCCATCTTGCTTGCTTGTGTGGTAACTTGGAAGTGTATTTCTGACAGACCCAATCTGGGACTTAGCCGATTTTTCTCTTCATATCATATGGATCCATCACTAGGCCATCTTGCTTGCTTGTGTGGTAACTTGGAAGTGTATTTCTGACAGACCCAATCTGGGACTTAGCCGATTTTTCTCTTCATGTTATATGGATCCTGGACTTAGCCGATTATTAGGTTATTATATATGGATCCTGGACTTAGCCGATTTTTCTCTTCATATAATATGGATCCTGGACTTAGCCGATTATTAGGTTATCATATATGGATCCTGGACTTAGCCGATTTTTCTCTTCATATAATATGGATCCGGGACTTAGCCGATTTTTCCCTTCATATAATATGGATCCGGGACTTAGCCGATTTTTCCCTTCATATAATATGGATCCGGGACTTAGCCGATTATTCTGTTCATATAATATGGATCCGGGACTTAGCCAATTTTTCTCTTCATGTGGTAACGTATGCCAATCGCTCACAAGTCATGGGATAAGGGTACTTGTGTTCTTCCATCTTCTAAGTCCCGCACGGGGACATCGTGATCGCCCCAAGTCCGGAATAGCGCCAAGTCAAGCCCCACGGTGGCCGTGCAGGACCTGTTAGCGGCGGCCCCACTGACAGCACTAATCCGGACTTAGAAATTAT
>NW_026525173.1:97500-125000 GCF_943734705.1 Anopheles coustani | reverse complement strand
GACCAGGGGAGAACTGAACTTTATGCTTCACACCACAGTAAGTCTTCGTGTCCTCTTCCACATAGGGCAAGCTAGAACTAACTATCTTACCCAGGACTGCCGAAGCAGCGTGGACCAGGGGAGGAACACACTTTTCATAGAAACGTAAGGCATCCATGACTGCCATAGTGCGTAAGCCGCCGCTGTGCGCGTAAACCCGTTCCCCGTAGGGAGGAGTCAAGCCGCCGCTTAGAGACGAAGTATGAAGTGTCCTCTTCCACATAGGGCAAGCTAGAATGAACTATCTTACCCAGGACCGCCGAAGCAGCGTGGACCAGGGGAGAACTGAACTTTATACTTCACACCACAGTATTGAGTAATGTGCCCTCTTCCACATAGGGCAAGCTGGAATGTTCCATTTTACCCAGGACGGCCGAAGCGGCGTGGACCAGTGGAGGACTACACAATCATGAGGTTTGATATCGACTTGTGTGTTTCAATAGGATACCGATGGTATGGTTTGAACCGATTTGATTTAGCCATTCTGAAGTCATCACTTGGTTGAAGCGCTGAACTAGGGAGGCATCGTTTACATATATATTGGTTTTCGCATGCTCTACTAGGTTAATGTCATGAGGTTGGCTATCGAGCATGCCCAAGTGATGACTTGATTGTGTGCTTGCTTGAATTCTTCACAATTCATACCATCGGTTAGTTGTCGAATCATTCCTCGATCATAACCTTCGTTCTTGGTTCATGTATGCTCTCTTCCACATAGGGCAAGCTAGAATTAACTATCTTACCCAGGACCGCCGAAGCAGCGTGGACCAGGGGAGAACTATACTTTGTCTTGTATGCCCTCTTCCACATAGGGCAAGCTAGAATTAACTATCTTACCCAGGACCGCCGAAGCAGCGTGGACCAGTGGAGGACTATACTTTGTTCATTACACCACAGTATTAAGTATGGTGTCCTCTTCCACATAGGGCAAGCTAGAACTAACTATCTTACCCAGGACCGCCGAAGCAGTGTGGACCAGGGGAGGACTATACTTTATACTTCACACACTAGCCATATTGAAGTCATCACTTGGTTGAAGCACTGAACTAGGGCGAGTCTATCGTTTACTTTGCATTGGGATAATACGCTGCATGCTCTCTTAGGTTAATGTCATGTGGTTGGCTATAGAGCATGCCCAAGTGATGACTTTGTTTAAAGCTCAACAGGTAGAGTATTATGTCCTCTTCCACATAGGGCAAGCTAGAATTAACTATCTTACCCAGGACCGCCGGAGCAGCGTGGACCAGGGGAGAACTATACTTTGTCTTGTATGCCCTCTTCCACATAGGGCAAGCTAGAATTAACTATCTTACCCAGGACCGCCGAAGCAGCGTGGACCAGGGGAGAACTATACTTTGTCTTGTATGCCCTCTTCCACATAGGGCAAGCTAGAATTAACTATCTTACCCAGGACCGCCGAAGCAGTGTGGACCAGGGGAGGACTATACTTTATACTTCACACACTAGCCAAATTGAAGTCATCACTTGGTTGAAGCACTGAACTAGGGCGAGTCTATCGTTTACTTTGCATTGGGATAATACGCTGCATGCTCTCTTAGGTTAATGTCATGTGGTTGGCTATAGAGCATGCCCAAGTGATGACTTTGTTTAAAGCTCAACAGGTAGAGTATTATGTCCTCTTCCACATAGGGCAAGCTAGAATTAACTATCTTACCCAGGACCGCCGGAGCAGCGTGGACCAGGGGAGAACTATACTTTGTCTTGTATGCCCTCTTCCACATAGGGCAAGCTAGAATTAACTATCTTACCCAGGACTGCAAAGCAGCGTGGACCAGTGGAGGACTATACTTTGTTCATTACACCACAGTATTAAGTATGGTGTCCTCTTCCACATAGGGCAAGCTAGAACTAACTATCTTACCCAGGACCGCCGAAGCAGTGTGGACCAGGGGAGGACTATACTTTATACTTCACACACTAGCCATACTGAAGTCATCACTTGGTTGAAGCGCTGAACTACGGCGGGGTAATCGTTTACAGGTTATAATCATATAGCTGCATGCTCATTAGTAGATAATGGAATATTGTATGGCAATATGAGCATGCCCAAGTGATGACTTTGTTTCAAGCTCAACAGGTAGGGTATTGAGTCCTCTTCCACATAGGGCAAGCTAGAATGAACTATCTTACCCAGGACCGCCGGAGCAGCGTGGACCAGTGGAGGACTCTATACTTTATACTTCACACCACAGTATTGAGTACGACTTGCATAAAGCCCCTAATGAGAACCACGAGGGCTCTCTCAATGTAGAACCACGAGGGCTCTAGTACCGATTCTCTCGGTACGGCTTGGTCCGTGTTCCTTTATGCTTGTACTCTAAGTATTAAGTATTGTGTCCTCTTCCACATAGGGCAAGCTAGAACTAACTATCTTACCCAGGACCGCCGAAGCAGTGTGGACCAGGGGAGGACTATACTTTATACTTCACACACTAGCCATACTGAAGTCATCACTTGGTTGAAGCACTGAACTAGGGCGAGTCTATCGTTTACTTTGCATTGGGATAATACGCTGCATGCTCTCTTAGGTTAATGTCATGTGGTTGGCTATAGAGCATGCCCAAGTGATGACTTTGTTTAAAGCTCAACAGGTAGAGTATTATGTCCTCTTCCACATAGGGCAAGCTAGAATTAACTATCTTACCCAGGACCGCCGGAGCAGCGTGGACCAGGGGAGAACTATACTTTGTCTTGTATGCCCTCTTCCACATAGGGCAAGCTAGAATTAACTATCTTACCCAGGACCGCCGAAGCAGTGTGGACCAGGGGAGGACTATACTTTGTCTTGTATGCCCTCTTCCACATAGGGCAAGCTAGAATTAACTATCTTACCCAGGACCGCCGAAGCAGTGTGGACCAGGGGAGGACTATACTTTATACTTCACACACTAGCCATATTGAAGTCATCACTTGGTTGAAGCACTGAACTAGGGCGAGTCTATCGTTTACTTTGCATTGGGATAATACGCTGCATGCTCTCTTAGGTTAATGTCATGTGGTTGGCTATAGAGCATGCCCAAGTGATGACTTTGTTTAAAGCTCAACAGGTAGAGTATTATGTCCTCTTCCACATAGGGCAAGCTAGAATTAACTATCTTACCCAGGACCGCCGGAGCAGCGTGGACCAGGGGAGAACTATACTTTGTCTTGTATGCCCTCTTCCACATAGGGCAAGCTAGAATTAACTATCTTACCCAGGACTGCAAAGCAGCGTGGACCAGTGGAGGACTATACTTTGTTCATTACACCACAGTATTAAGTATGGTGTCCTCTTCCACATAGGGCAAGCTAGAACTAACTATCTTACCCAGGACCGCCGAAGCAGTGTGGACCAGGGGAGGACTATACTTTATACTTCACACACTAGCCATACTGAAGTCATCACTTGGTTGAAGCGCTGAACTACGGCGGGGTAATCGTTTACAGGTTATAATCATATAGCTGCATGCTCATTAGTAGATAATGGAATATTGTATGGCAATATGAGCATGCCCAAGTGATGACTTTGTTTCAAGCTCAACAGGTAGGGTATTGAGTCCTCTTCCACATAGGGCAAGCTAGAATGAACTATCTTACCCAGGACCGCCGGAGCAGCGTGGACCAGTGGAGGACTCTATACTTTATACTTCACACCACAGTATTGAGTACGACTTGCATAAAGCCCCTAATGAGAACCACGAGGGCTCTCTCAATGTAGAACCACGAGGGCTCTAGTACCGATTCTCTCGGTACGGCTTGGTCCGTGTTCCTTTATGCTTGTACTCTAAGTATTAAGTATTGTGTCCTCTTCCACATAGGGCAAGCTAGAACTAACTATCTTACCCAGGACCGCCGAAGCAGTGTGGACCAGGGGAGGACTATACTTTATACTTCACACACTAGCCATACTGAAGTCATCACTTGGTGGGGGTGAACTACGGCGGTATCTATCGTTTTGGTTCGGTCTATATAGGGTCGCTTGCATGCTCATTCGAATATAATGTAATTGTGTATGGCAATATGAGCATGCCCAAGTGATGACTTTGTTTCAAGCTCAACAGGTAGGGTATTGAGTCCTCTTCCACATAGGGCAAGCTAGAATGAACTATCTTACCCAGGACCGCCGGAGCAGCGTGGACCAGTGGAGGACTCTATACTTTATACTTCACACCACAGTATTGAGTACTTCTTGCATAAAGCCCCTAATGAGAACCACGAGGGCTCTCTCAATGTAGAACCACAAGGGCTCTAGTACCGATTCTCTCGGTACGGCTTGGTCCGTGTTCCTTTATGCTTGTACTCTTAGAAAGTCTCAACCCGTAGGTCTTGACTTTGATTGTCATAGTTGGACTACGACGGGGTATCCGACTCATCGAATACCCCAGAAGCACACCATCTTTCGGGTAGGCGGTACGCGTACCTCCGGACGCGGAAGTCTCAACCCGGAGGTCTTGCCTTTGTATTGTCATAGTTGGACTACGACGGGGTATCCGACTCATCGAATACCCCAGAAGCACACCATCTTTCGGGTAGGCGGTACGCGTACCTCCGGACGCGGAAGTCTCAACCCGGAGGTCTTGACTTTGTATTGTCATAGTTGGACTACGACGGGGTATCCGACTCATCGAATACCCCAGAAGCACACCATCTTTCGGGTAGGCGGTACGCGTACCTCCGGACGCGGAAGTCTCAACCCGGAGGTCTTGACTTTGATTGTCATAGTTGGACTACGACGGGGCATCCGACCATTGCTGATCGAACACCCCTGATTCACCATCTTTCGGGTAGGCGGTACGCGTACCTCCGGACGCGGAAGTCTCAACCCGGAGGTCTTGACTTGGATTGTCATAGTTGGACTACGACGGGGCATCCGACCATTGCTGATCGAACACCCCTGATTCACCATCTTTCGGATAGGAGGTGCGCCCACCTCCGACGCGGAAGTCTCAACCCGGAGGTTCGGACTTAGAGTTTTTCCCATTCAAAAGTTTTTCTCTTAGCCATACTGAAGTCATCACTTGGTGAACGATTGAACTAGGGCGGGTTAATCGTTTATAGGTATCATGTGGTTTGCATGCTCTCTTAGGTTAAGGTCATGTGGTTGGCTATCGAGCATGCCCAAGTGATGACTTTGTTTCACGCTTGCTTGATTTCTTCATGATTCCCTGTTATATAGTGTAATCATTCGAGAACAGGGAATCTTTGGTTTTGCTCAACAGGTATTGGATGTCAACTTGGTATCTAGATCGCATTAAGTCTCAACCCTTAGGTTCGGACTTGTATAGTGACATCTTGTTACGGTCTTGAGTCTCAACCCGCAGGTTCGGACTACTTAGTGTTTGATCGAATATAATATGGCAACTTGTGCCTAAGTCTCAACCCGCAGGTTCGGACTTCTGTTTATTTGGCCAATGTATGTATAAGGCAACTTGTGCCTAAGTCTCAACCCGCAGGTTCGGACTTGTGTATTTGTTCGAAGTCATGTATAAGGCAACGTGTGCCTAAGTCTCAACCCGCAGGTTCGGACTTGTTAGTGTTTCGTCAACTTTCATATGGCAACTTGTGCCTAAGTCTCAACCCGCAGGTTCGGACTTGTGTATTTGTTCGAAGTCATGTATAAGGCAACTTGTGCCTAAGTCTCAACCCGCAGGTTCGGACTTGTGTATTTGTTCGAAGTCATGTATAAGGCAACGTGTGCCTAAGTCTCAACCCGCAGGTTCGGACTTGTTAGTGTTTCGTCAACTTTCATATGGCAACTTGTGCCTGAGTCTCAACCCGCAGGTTCGGACTTCTATAGTGTTTCGTCAATTATCATATGGCAACTTGTGCCGAAGTCTCAACCCGCAGGTTCGGACTTCTGGAAGGATCACTTGGCCACTAATGATCCTTCCGCAGGTTCACCTACGGAAACCTTGTTACGACTTTTACTTCCTCTAAATCATCAAGTTCGGTCAACTTCGATAAAGCAGACGCGGTTCACGAGGATCCAGCGAACGATCATCTCCAAAGACCTCACTAAATAATCCATCGGTAGTAGCGACGGGCGGTGTGTACAAAGGGCAGGGACGTATTCAACGCTGGCTGATGACCAGCACTTACTAGAAGTTCCGAGTTCATATGGACCATTGCAATCCATAATCCCTACTAAGTGAGTATTTGAGTGATTTCCCGTTCCTCTCGGAATAGGAGACACGCTGCTACCCACATTGTAGCACGCGTGTAGCCCAGAACATCTAAGGGCATCACGGACCTGTTATCGCTCGATCTCATTTTGCTAAACACAAATTGTCCTGCTAAGCAGCGTACCGTAAGTGCACTTGCGCACACGAACAGCGAAGGTGTCAGGTCATACTCCACCGAAAGGTCCTAACCCGTTCCAATCGGCATCGACGCATTAACGCTGACTGCGTTCTAGTTAGCATATGTGAGTCACGTTCGTTATCGGAATTAACCAGACAAATCAATCCACGAACTAAGAACGGCCATGCACCACTACCCTTAAATTTGAGAAAGAGCTATTAATCTGTCTCACCTCCATAAGTTCGGACCTGGTAAGTTTTCCCGTGTTGAGTCAAATTGAACCGCAAGCTCCATTTCATTGTGGTGCCCTTCCGTCAATTCCTTTAAGTTTCAACTTTGCAACCATACTTCCCCCGGAACCTGACTTTGGTTTCCCGGAAGCTACTGAGAGCACCTGGTTGTAGCGTCTCCCAATTGCTAGTTGGCATCGTTTACGGTTAGAACTAGGGCGGTATCTAATCGCCTTCGATCCTCTAACTTTCGTTCTTGATTAAAGAAAGCATCCTTGACAAATGCCTTCGCTTTAGTTAGTCTTACGACGGTCTACGAATTTCACCTCTCGCGCCGTAATACTAGTGTCCCCAACTACTTCTGTTAATCATTACCTCCGGTCTGAGTACAAACCAATGAAAGATTAGACCAAGGTCGTATTCCATTATTCCATGCAAGATTATTCTAGGGCGTTTGGGCACCCTGCTTTAAGCACTCTAATTTGTTCAAGGTAAACGTGAGCGGTCGAGCTCTATGTTACACTTGCACCCGTTGAAGGGCACACCATGACACAGACTTGGTGCCCTACCACACCATTGAGTCGCAACCAGATTCCGACTTGGCCCACCGACCACGGGTTGACCGGGTCGGCGGAGCCGGACTGTGTTGGACAAGTATCAACTTCGAACGTTTTAACCGCAACAATTTTAATATACGCTAGTGGAGCTGGAATTACCGCGGCTGCTGGCACCAGACTTGCCCTCCACTTGATCCTCGTAGAAGGATTTATGCTCTACTCATTCCAATTATGAAACATCATTAAAGAGTTTCATATTGTTATTTCTCGTCACTACCTCCCCGTCCCGGGATTGGGTAATTTACGCGCCTGCTGCCTTCCTTGGATGTGGTAGCCATTTCTCAGGCTCCCTCTCCGGAATCGAACCCTGATTCCCCGTTACCCGTTGCAACCATGGTAGTCCTCTATACTACCATCCATAGTTGATAGGGCAGATATTTGCGAGATCTGTCGTCGGTGCGAGACCATACGATCAGCATCATTATCCAGACTTCAACTCAATGACACGGAGAACCCGCGATTGGTTTGACTAATAAGTGCACCAGTTCCCGCGAGGGTCCTGGCATGTTGCATGTATTAGCTCTAGATTTTCCACAGTTATCCAAGTAACTAGGTTGATGATCTCGTAAATTATAGCTGTTATACTGAGCCTTATGCGGTTTCACATTAAATCTGTTTGTACTTAGACATGCATGGCTTAACCTTTGAGACGAGCGTATATTACTGGTAGGATCAACCAGAATTCCGACTTTGCGTTCGAATGTTCATTGTCCCATTGCACCCGGAGGAGCAAACACCACGTTCTATATGTTGTCAAGTCCGGTAGCACACGGGAGGCGAGCCCCCGTGCGAACCTCATTGCCCTCGTATCACACACACACCCGATGCACCGGACAGGCACTTGAGCGGCATTCGACTCCGCTAAGCGCTCGTGCGCCCGATTGTGCATGCGCTGACGGGGCCTTCATACCCCTACCACAGCGACCTTATGCCAAACTTCCATGAATACTTAGGTGAGCTGACAAGGGCCTTCATTTCCCTACCATCAACTAAAGGACACGCTAGGCGCGTCCGATCATTGCAACTGCGGGGCTTTCATACCCCAATCACCACAGTACGCAATTCACCAGAGTTTAATCACAACCCCCCCGGACATGGCACACTATTAACTTGCAACAAAACTTAGTGTGTGCCGGGCACATCGGTTCCACAAAATCATTCCCGATGTACCCCAATTGGGGTTGCGAACGCATTCACGGTCCTCTGACACACCCAACCAAGCGTGGATACTACATACCTCAAACACCCAGTACACTAACAGACAAATCAACATATGGTTGCTTTCCCCCAGACATTTGCCAATCACTTGGCACCCGGACGGGAACTCGCTCCTGATTGCGCCAATGCCACCCATTTGCCAAGAGCGAGTTCTGTATGTAGATTTCATTTGGAAAGACAACCGTGTACTGGATATTCTATCCGACGATTACAGATGACGAGTACGAGACTCGACTACACTCACGGATAATACATTTTGGGTCGAGATTGCTTTCGGGGTTTTCGATTGGTCTTGCGCTTGTAAACGTATAACTTTGACTTGTGGTAACCTCGGTATGTTAGTCGATCACGTGGTTGTGAACTGGGTAGGGGTGAGCAATCTGTTCACTTGCACTCTGGGTAGGAATATGGTGAGCGCTATAGGTTAAAGATCATGGTATGGTTCCATCGTGATGACTTTCGCTAGATAGTAGTATGTTTGGATAGTTATAACGTTTTTGGCCATTTGTTCATAGTGTTCGGTTCATTCAGGAATTCGATTGGTCTTTGCTTCACACACGTGGTCGATCACTTGGATGTGAACTAGGGTGAGATTAAGGTGTTCACTAGTGCTCTTCGGTTTTGGATCAGTAATGAGCACTTGATTGGTTTCGCATAATATGTATCCATAGTGATGACTCTTTCCAGCTTAAGATTTCGTTACCGGTTTCGAATCCTCCCCACGTTCGCTTTTACTTGGTTAGGTTTTCGAGTGTAGATTTGAAAGCAATCTCATGTATGTATCCCATCTGATATAAGCCACTGACAGTTCATGTCACCTCGTTCAACTCTCGCTGGGTCACAGAAGTATGTTACTGCGCCCATTATCCCTACTCGGATAGGTTCGGTTCGTTCGTTTTATACTACGGTGAGTAAACTCAATTTGTGCATCGCATAGCCATGGAAAGCAAGCTTTCGCGGGCCTCTTCGACTGTTTTGATACGAGCTGTGCCCGTGATGCTTGTCATCCCAGGATACTAGACCCCTTTGGACGACCGCATGACCATCAGAAAGTAAATTCCACGTTCGATTTGGGGTGTGAACCCCGAACATAAAGTCTTTGTGTAGAACCACGAGGGCTCTATAGTACCGATTCTCTCGGTACGCTTGGTCCGTGTTCCTTTATGTTCGTACTCTTGTGTGTATAATATTCATGTTCGGTTTGGGATATTTGCTACTTTCACCAGGGTCCCGTTCTTCATACAAGTCTGCCTTGCTAATGTGGTAACTTTATAGTGTAGTTCTGACATCCCAATTTTGGGACTTAGCCGATTTTTCATGAATTTCCATATGACCCATAGGGTCCCTTTCTTCATACAAGCTTGCCTAGGGCGATCGGTCAAAACTTGTCTTACTATTCGATTGGTCTTCGCAGTTTCACCCTAGGCAATTCGCCTAGGTCTGTCTTCTTGAGGAGGCCAAAACCCGAAATAAGGAGGTCTGGCCGACCCTGAAACCTCCCCTGTCTTAACTACACTAACCCGATTTTTCAGGGTCCTCAGCGCCATACAACTTTGCCTAGGTCACTTATACTCTTGACTTAGGCCATCTGACTTGGTCCGTGTTTCTTCCTAGGGTTCACCTAGGTACTTTGCCTTGCTTGATGTGGTAACTTTTTAGTGTAGTTCTGACATCCCAATTTTGGGACTTAGCCGATTTTTCATGAATTTCCATATGACCCTAAGGGTCCCTTTCTTCATACAAGCTTGCCTAGGGCGATCGGTCAAAACTTGTCTTACTATTCGATTGGTCTTCGCAGTTTCACCCTAGGCAATTCGCCTAGGTCTGTCTTCTTGAGGAGGCCAAAACCCGAAATAAGGAGGTCCAGCCGACCCTGAAACCTCCCCTGTCTTAACTACACTAACCCGATTTTTCAGGGTCCTCAGCGCCATACAACTTTGCCTAGGTCACTTATACTCTTGACTTAGGCCATCTGACTTGGTCCGTGTTTCTTCCTAGGGTTCACCTAGGTACTTTGCCTTGCTTGATGTGGTAACTTTATAGTGTAGTTCTGACATCCCAATTTTGGGACTTAGCCGATTTTTCATGAATTTCCATATGACCCTTAGGGTCCCTTTCTTCATACAAGCTTGCCTAGGGCGATCGGTCAAAACTTGTCTTACTATTCGATTGGTCTTCGCACTTTCACCCTAGGCAGTTTGCCTAGGTGTAGCTTCTTGAGGAGGTCAAAACCCAAAATAAGGAGGTTCAGCCGACCCAAAAACCTCCCCTGTCTGAACTACACTAACCCGATTTTTCAGGGTCCTCAGCGCCATACAACTTTGCCTAGGTCACATGTACTCTTGACTTAGGCCATCTGACTTGGTCCGTGTTTCTTCTTAGGGTTCACCTAGGTACTTTGCCTTGCTTGATGTGGTAACTTTTTAGTGTAGTTCAGACATCCCAATTTTGGGACTTAGCCGATTTTTCGTAAAATGCCATATGACCCATATGGGTCCTTTCCTTCATATAAGTTTGCCTTGCTTGGTGTGGTAACATTTGAGTGTAGTTCTGACATCATCATTTTCGGACTTAGCCGATTTTTCGTAAAATACCATATGACCCATATGGGTCCTTTCCTTCATATAAGTTTGCCTTGCTTGGTGTGGTAACATTTGAGTGTAGTTCTGACATCATCATTTTCGGACTTAGCCGATTTTTCGTAAAATACCATATGACCCATATGGGTCCTTTCCTTCATATAAGTTTGCCTTGCTTGGTGTGGTAACATTTGAGTGTAGTTCTGACATCCCCATTTTGGGACTTAGCCGATTTTTCGTAAAATACCATATGACCCATCAGGGTCCTTGCCTTCATATAAGTTTGCCTTGCTTGATGTGGTAACATTTGAGTGTAGTTCAGACATCCCCATTTTGGGACTTAGCCGATTTTTCGTAAAATACCATATGACCCATCAGGGTCCTTTGCTTCATATAAGTTTGCCTTGCTTGGTGTGGTAACTTGTTAGTGTAGTTCTGATATCCCCATTTTGGGACTTAGCCGATTTTTCGTAAAATACCATTTGACCCATCAGGGTCTTTTGCTTCATATAAGTTTGCCTTGCTTGGTGTGATAACATTTGAGTGTAGTTCTGACATCCCCATTTTGGGACTTAGCCGATTTTTCGTAAAATACCATTTGACCCATCAGGGTCTTTTGCTTCATATAAGTTTGCCTTGCTTGGTGTGGTAACATTTGAGTGTAGTTCTGACATCATCATTTTCGGACTTAGCCGATTTTTCGTAAAATACCATATGACCCATATGGGTCCTTTCCTTCATATAAGTTTGCCTTGCTTGGTGTGGTAACTTGTTAGTGTAGTTCTGACATCCCCATTTTGGGACTTAGCCGATTTTTCGTAAAATACCATTTGACCCATCAGGGTCTTTTGCTTCATATAAGTTTGCCTTGCTTGGTGTGGTAACATATGAGTGTAGTTCAGACATCCCCATTTTGGGACTTAGCCGATTTTTCGTAAAATACCATATGACCCATCAGGGTCCTTTGCTTCATATAAGTTTGCCTTGCTTGGTGTGGTAACTTGTTAGTGTAGTTCTGACATCCCCATTTTGGGACTTAGCCGATTTTTCGTAAAATACCATTTGACCCATCAGGGTCTTTTGCTTCATATAAGTTTGCCTTGCTTGGTGTGGTAACATATGAGTGTAGTTCAGACATCCCCATTTTGGGACTTAGCCGATTTTTCGTAAAATACCATTTGACCCATCAGGGTCCTTGCCTTCATATAAGTTTGCCTTGCTTGGTGTGGTAACATATGAGTGTAGTTCAGACATCCCCATTTTGGGACTTAGCCGATTTTTCGTAAAATACCATTTGACCCATCAGGGTCCTTGCCTTCATATAAGTTTGCCTTGCTTGGTGTGGTAACATTTGAGTGTAGTTCTGACATCCCCATTTTGGGACTTAGCCGATTTTTCGTAAAATACCATTTGACCCATCAGGGTCCTTGCCTTCATATAAGTTTGCCTTGCTTGGTGTGGTAACATTTGAGTGTAGTTCTGACATCCCCATTTTGGGACTTAGCCGATTTTTCGTAAAATACCATATGACCCATCAGGGTCCTTTGCTTCATATAAGTTTGCCTTGCTTGGTGTGGTAACATTTGAGTGTAGTTTCGACATCCCCATTTTGGGACTTAGCCGATTTTTCGTAAATTACCATATGACCCATCAGGGTCCTTTGCTTCATATAAGTTTGCCTTGCTTGGTGTGGTAACATTTGAGTGTAGTTCTGACATCCCCATTTTGGGACTTAGCCGATTTTTCGTAAAATACCATATGACCCATCAGGGTCCTTTGCTTCATATAAGTTTGCCTTGCTTGGTGTGGTAACATTTGAGTGTAGTTTCGACATCCCCATTTTGGGACTTAGCCGATTTTTCGTAAAATACCATATGACCCATCAGGGTCCTTTGCTTCATATAAGTTTGCCTTGCTTGGTGTGGTAACATTTGAGTGTAGTTCTGACATCCCCATTTTGGGACTTAGCCGATTTTTCGTAAAATACCATATGACCCATCAGGGTCCTTTTCTTCATATAAGTTTGCCTTGCTTGGTGTGGTAACATTTGAGTGTAGTTCTGACATCATCATTTTGGGACTTAGCCGATTTTTCGATCCATACCATATGACCCATAAGGGTCCTTTTCTTCATATAAGTTTGCCTTGCTTCATGTAGTAACATATGAGTGTAGTTCTGACATCCCCATTTTGGGACTTAGCCGATTTTTCGATCAATTCCATATGACCCATCAGGGTCCTTTCCTTCATATAAGTTTCCCAAGACTTAGTGTTTTTTACCTTTGGACACCAATATCACCCTTACGGGTATCTTTGATCTTCGCACCATGTATTGACCAAATGTAGGTCTTGCTATGCCAAACTTATAATTGTTCAACACCAAGTCTCTATCTTGAACCATTAAGGCTCTAACTTGCACCAATTGCTTGGTACTCTTGGTCCGTGTTTCATCGCATACTGACTTCTTGACTTAGTGCTTTTTTCCTTTGGACACCAATATCACCCTTGCGGGTATCTTTGATCTTCTCACTTTGTATTGACCGAATGTAGGTCTTGCCATGCCAAACATATAATTGTTCTACACCAAGTCTCTATCTCGTACCGCCAGCTCGGTACATTCGATAAACCTGCCCTTAAGGCACCCGGGACTTAGTCATTTTTTCACATTTTTCATGATTTTGAGGCAACTTTTCTCGACTTTGCCACCTTATATCACCAAGATCCTTTCCCTTTAGCGCTTCACTCTGTTCGTATGATATTTAGCGCTGACTATCACCTTTCTATCGCTGACCTCAACTTCTTATTCGGTGCCATAGAGCCAGAGATATTTGGTGTATGCTGTTATAAGGGAAGTTTGTCACTTTTTCAAAGGCCCACTTTGGGACGCCCATATCTCACCTTCACGTATCTTCGATCTTCTTGTCGTCTATGGACGAAACTTAGGTCTTGTATTGGCCAACTTATAAATGTTCTACGGCCAAGCCGTATCTCTTACCGCCAGCCCGGTATTCATGGACTTAGTCGGATTTTCGCCTCTCGTGGTAACAATTTCTGACTTTGACTCACAATAACACCCGAACGGTCACATGCTAGCGCTTTGCTTGGTAGGAATTATAGTTAGCGCTACCTTTTCTCTTTCCATCGATACCTTGTTCGTTCCATTCCATGCCATACAGCCGAAGTTATGATGTTTCCCGTTTTCCATATCATGTGGAGCTTATGCTCTGGGAAAACCATCTAACACCTGTACCACCCTTTTGGGTACCACCGATCTCGTCACTATGTTCGGGCCAAATATAGGTTATAACATGCCCAACATATAATTGTTCTACACCAAGTCTCTATCTCTTACCGCCTGCTCGGTATTTTACTCGTAAGTCCAAATTTCACAACTTGTACTTTTTGGCCCAATGTACTCGAGTTTCAATTTTGGTAACATTTTTCGACTTTGACACTTAATAACTTCCAAATCATGCTAGTTAGCGCTTTGCTTTCTTCTAGTCGTATCTAGCGCTGGGAGTTACCTTTCCAAAACATATCCTAGCTTAACAATCCATGCCATACAGCCGGAGCTATACGGTGCACAAGTCAAATCCATTTTAGCCATGTTTCATTTTTGCCAATTTTTGACCACTCGTATCACCCTTCCAGAGTGGTCCGATCTTCTCGCTGTCTATGGACGACTTTTAGGTCTCGTAGAGGCAAACTTATAAGTATTCTACGTCAACCCGCTATCTCTTACCGCCTGCTCGGTATTCTTGGTCTTGTGTGATTTTTGGAAATTTTGGTATTATTTTTCCACTTTGTCGCTTAATAACTCAGTTTTGCTCAACACTTAGCGCTTCGGTTGTTTGGGATTATAGTTAGCGCTCGGTTCGACCTTTCCAACACTGATCTTAGCTTGTCGATCCGTTCCATACAGCCTGAGTTATTCGCGATACCGTGTTTCAACCCATTTCTCAAGTCTCGTTTTGGTCCAACTTTGAACCAGCCATATCACCCTGATGGGTACCTCCGATCTTCTCGCTCTATATTGGCCAAAGTTAGGTCTTGTGGTAACGTACTTATGATTGTTCTACGCCGTGTTCGTAGCTCTTATCGTTCGCCCGCTATTTTCGATCATAAGGTGAATTTTCGCCTCTAAACCACCATTTTTCACCTTTGCCCTCTAATATGACCGACTTGCTCAACACCTAGCGCTTCGCTTGGTAGGACACATAGCTAGCGCTCGTCAAGACCTTTCCAACGCATATCCAAGCTTTCCGATCCGAGCCATACAGCCTGAGCTATAGGCGATACCGTTTTTCCCATTTTCTTGGTCACATGCACTTTAGGGTACCCCTTTTTGCCTTTGACCCTTAATACCTCCTCCGGGTCACTAGTAGGCGCTCAGCTTGGTAGGAAACATAGCTAGAGCAGGCCTTCACCTTTCCAAAACTGCCTCAAGTGTACCGATCCGACATCTAGAACCAAAGTTATGGTCATTCCTATCATGCTCTACTTTCATGGTCAACCTCCACCAAGCACACCTAGGTTGGACCAACTTTCACCAACGCATCTCGAACCCCAAATTTGCTTCGACCTACTAGGTTTCCCTAGTAAAGTGGTCAAAACATCCATTACAACACGACTGGTCTTTCTGGTGGTCGACCTAGGCGACTTTGTTCGACGACCACCACCCCATGGAACTAAAAGACGTCCCTTGATACGGACCACCGATACATTTTCCGGCCTGTCTAAACTACACTCATCGAAATTTTTTTGGGTCCCCACCGTCATACAAGTTTGCCTAGGTCACTTGCACTCTTGACTTAGGCCATCTGACTTGGTCCGTGTTTCTTCCTAGGGTTCACCTAGGTACTTTGCCTTGCTTGGTGTGGTAACTTTTTAGTGTAGTTCTGACATCCTCATTTTGGGACTTAGCCGATTTTTCGTAAAATGCCATATGACCCATATGGGTCCTTTCCTTCATATAAGTTTGCCTTGCTTGGTGTGGTAACATTTGAGTGTAGTTCTGACATCATCATTTTCGGACTTAGCCGATTTTTCGTAAAATACCATATGACCCATATGGGTCCTTTCCTTCATATAAGTTTGCCTTGCTTGGTGTGGTAACATTTGAGTGTAGTTCTGACATCATCATTTTCGGACTTAGCCGATTTTTCGTAAAATACCATATGACCCATATGGGTCCTTTCCTTCATATAAGTTTGCCTTGCTTGGTGTGGTAACATTTGAGTGTAGTTCTGACATCCCCATTTTGGGACTTAGCCGATTTTTCGTAAAATACCATATGACCCATCAGGGTCCTTGCCTTCATATAAGTTTGCCTTGCTTGATGTGGTAACATTTGAGTGTAGTTCAGACATCCCCATTTTGGGACTTAGCCGATTTTTCGTAAAATACCATATGACCCATCAGGGTCCTTTGCTTCATATAAGTTTGCCTTGCTTGGTGTGGTAACTTGTTAGTGTAGTTCTGATATCCCCATTTTGGGACTTAGCCGATTTTTCGTAAAATACCATTTGACCCATCAGGGTCTTTTGCTTCATATAAGTTTGCCTTGCTTGGTGTGATAACATTTGAGTGTAGTTCTGACATCCCCATTTTGGGACTTAGCCGATTTTTCGTAAAATACCATTTGACCCATCAGGGTCTTTTGCTTCATATAAGTTTGCCTTGCTTGGTGTGGTAACATTTGAGTGTAGTTCTGACATCATCATTTTCGGACTTAGCCGATTTTTCGTAAAATACCATATGACCCATATGGGTCCTTTCCTTCATATAAGTTTGCCTTGCTTGGTGTGGTAACTTGTTAGTGTAGTTCTGACATCCCCATTTTGGGACTTAGCCGATTTTTCGTAAAATACCATTTGACCCATCAGGGTCTTTTGCTTCATATAAGTTTGCCTTGCTTGGTGTGGTAACATATGAGTGTAGTTCAGACATCCCCATTTTGGGACTTAGCCGATTTTTCGTAAAATACCATATGACCCATCAGGGTCCTTTGCTTCATATAAGTTTGCCTTGCTTGGTGTGGTAACTTGTTAGTGTAGTTCTGACATCCCCATTTTGGGACTTAGCCGATTTTTCGTAAAATACCATTTGACCCATCAGGGTCTTTTGCTTCATATAAGTTTGCCTTGCTTGGTGTGGTAACATATGAGTGTAGTTCAGACATCCCCATTTTGGGACTTAGCCGATTTTTCGTAAAATACCATTTGACCCATCAGGGTCCTTGCCTTCATATAAGTTTGCCTTGCTTGGTGTGGTAACATATGAGTGTAGTTCAGACATCCCCATTTTGGGACTTAGCCGATTTTTCGTAAAATACCATTTGACCCATCAGGGTCCTTGCCTTCATATAAGTTTGCCTTGCTTGGTGTGGTAACATTTGAGTGTAGTTCTGACATCCCCATTTTGGGACTTAGCCGATTTTTCGTAAAATACCATATGACCCATCAGGGTCCTTGCCTTCATATAAGTTTGCCTTGCTTGGTGTGGTAACATTTGAGTGTAGTTCTGACATCCCCATTTTGGGACTTAGCCGATTTTTCGTAAAATACCATATGACCCATCAGGGTCCTTTGCTTCATATAAGTTTGCCTTGCTTGGTGTGGTAACATTTGAGTGTAGTTTCGACATCCCCATTTTGGGACTTAGCCGATTTTTCGTAAATTACCATATGACCCATCAGGGTCCTTTGCTTCATATAAGTTTGCCTTGCTTGGTGTGGTAACATTTGAGTGTAGTTCTGACATCCCCATTTTGGGACTTAGCCGATTTTTCGTAAAATACCATATGACCCATCAGGGTCCTTTGCTTCATATAAGTTTGCCTTGCTTGGTGTGGTAACATTTGAGTGTAGTTTCGACATCCCCATTTTGGGACTTAGCCGATTTTTCGTAAAATACCATATGACCCATCAGGGTCCTTTGCTTCATATAAGTTTGCCTTGCTTGGTGTGGTAACATTTGAGTGTAGTTCTGACATCATCATTTTGGGACTTAGCCGATTTTTCGATCCATACCATATGACCCATAAGGGTCCTTTTCTTCATATAAGTTTGCCTTGCTTCATGTAGTAACATATGAGTGTAGTTCTGACATCCCCATTTTGGGACTTAGCCGATTTTTCGATCAATTCCATATGACCCATCAGGGTCCTTTCCTTCATATAAGTTTCCCAAGACTTAGTGTTTTTTACCTTTGGACACCAATATCACCCTTACGGGTATCTTTGATCTTCGCACCATGTATTGACCAAATGTAGGTCTTGCTATGCCAAACTTATAATTGTTCAACACCAAGTCTCTATCTTGAACCATTAAGGCTCTAACTTGCACCAATTGCTTGGTACTCTTGGTCCGTGTTTCATCGCATACTGACTTCTTGACTTAGTGCTTTTTTCCTTTGGACACCAATATCACCCTTGCGGGTATCTTTGATCTTCTCACTTTGTATTGACCGAATGTAGGTCTTGCCATGCCAAACATATAATTGTTCTACACCAAGTCTCTATCTCGTACCGCCAGCTCGGTACATTCGATAAACCTGCCCTTAAGGCACCCGGGACTTAGTCATTTTTTCACATTTTTCATGATTTTGAGGCAACTTTTCTCGACTTTGTCACCTTATATCACCAAGATCCTTTCCCTTTAGCGCTTCACTCTGTTCGTATGATATTTAGCGCTGACTATCACCTTTCTATCGCTGAGCTCAACTTCTTATTCGGTGCCATAGAGCCAGAGATATTTGGTGTATGCTGTTATAAGGGAAGTTTGTCACTTTTTCAAAGGCCCACTTTGGGACGCCCATATCTCACCTTCAGGTATCTTCGATCTTCTTGTCGTCTATGGACGAAACTTAGGTCTTGTCTTGGCCAACTTATAAATGTTCTACGGCCAAGCCGTATCTCTTACCGCCAGCCCGGTATTTTTGGACTTAGTCGGATTTTCGCCTCTCGTGGTAACAATTTCTGACTTTGACTCACAATAACACCCAAACGGTCACATGCTAGCGCTTTGCTTGGTAGGAATTATAGTTAGCGCTACCTTTTCTCTTTCCATCGATACCTTGTTCGTTCCATTCCATGCCATACAGCCGAAGTTATGATGTTTCCCGTTTTCCATATCATGTGGAGCTTATGCTCTGGGAAAACCATCTAACACCCGTACCACCCTTTTGGGTACATCCGATCTCGACACTATGTTCGGGCCAAATATAGGTTATAACATGCCCAACATATAATTTTTCTACACCAAGTCTCTATCTCTTACCGCCTGCTCGGTATTTTACTCGTAAGTCCAAATTTCACAACTTGTACTTTTTGGCCCAATGTACTCGAGTTTCAATTTTGGTAACATTTTTCGACTTTGACGCTTAATAACTTCCAAATCATGCTAGTTAGCGCTTTGCTTTCTTCTAGTCGTATCTAGCGCTGGATGTTACCTTTCCAAAACATATCCTAGCTTAACAATCCATGCCATACAGCCGGAGCTATACGGTGCGCAAGTCAAATCCATTTTAGCCATGTTTCATTTTTGCCAATTTTTGACCACTCGTATCACCCTTCCAGAGTGGTCCGATCTTCTTGCTTTCTATGGCCGACTTTTAGGTCTTGCAGAGGCAAACTTATAAATATTGTACGTCAACCCGCTATCTCTTACCGCTTGCTCGGTATTCTTGGTCTTGTGTGATTTTTGGCCATTTTGGTATTATTTTTCCACTTTGTCGCTTAATAACTCAGTTTTGCTCAACACTTAGCGCTTCGGTTGTTTGGGATTATAGTTAGCGCTCGGTTCGACCTTTCCAACACTGATCTAAGCTTGTCGATCCGTTCCATACAGCCTGAGTTATTCGCGATACCGTGTTTCAATCCATTTCTCAAGTCTCGTTTTGGTCCAACTTTGAACCAGCCATATCACCCTGATGGGTACCTCCGATCTTCTCGCTCTATATTGGCCAAAGTTAGGTCTTGTGGTAACGTACTTATGATTGTTCTACGCCGTGTTCGTAGCTCTTATCGTTCGCCCGCTATTTTCGATCATAAGGTGAATTTTCGCCTCTAAACCACCATTTTTCACCTTTGCCCTCTAATATGACCGACTTGCTCAACACCTAGCGCTTCGCTTGGTAGGACACATAGCTAGCGCTCGTCAAGACCTTTCCAACGCATATCCAAGCTTTCCGATCCGAGCCATACAGCCTGAGCTATAGGCGATACCGTTTTTCCCATTTTCTTGGTCACACGCACTTTAGGGTACCCCTTTTTGCCTTTGACCCTTAATACCTCCTCCGGGTCACTAGTAGGCGCTCAGCTTGGTAGGAAACATAGCTAGAGCAGGCCTTCACCTTTCCAAAACTGCCGAAAGTGTACCGATCCGACATCTAGAACCAAAGTTATGGTCATTCCCATCATGCTCTACTTTCATGGTCAACCTCCACCAAGCACACCTAGGTTGGACCAACTTTCACCAACTCATCTCGAACCCCAAATTTGCTTCGACCTACTAGGTTTCCCTAGTAAAGTGGTCAAAACATCCATTACAACACGACTGGTCTTTCTGGTGGTCGACCTAGGCGACTTTGTTCGACGACCACCACCCCATGGAACTAAAAGACGTCCCTTGATACGGACCACCGATACATTTTCCGGCCTGTCTAAACTACACTCATCGAAATTTTTTTGGGTCCCCACCGTCATACAAGTTTCCCTAGGTCAAGTTTTTCTTCCGGATCGGCCGCGGACCTCACTTTTCATTATCTAGGGAGGCCATAGGGCCCCAAAAGGGGTTTTTTAAAATTTTCGACACTTTCGACTTTGGTCGGATTTTTTCCGATTTTGGTCCGACCTAGGGACTTGGTGGTCCAAGGAGCCTCGGGACCAAACTTTTTTCTCAGGGGTCCCTACCTCCATACAACTTTGCCTAGGTAAATTTTTTGTTCCAAATCGACCGCGGATTTCACTTTTCAATATCTGGGGCTCGTGTAGAGTCCGAATATGAGGTTTTCTCATTTTTCGACATTTGCGACTTTTTTCGACTTTTTTCGGGTTTTTCGACCTAGGGGTCCGCCGAACAAATTTTGGGTCAAAAATTTTTATTGAACTAGTCGAAAGTACGCAAAAAGATAAGACTTTTTGCCGAAGACACCATGCCCCGGAACCGACTCCTTCCCCTTCAAAATTGGGGACAAACGTGATTTTTGAAACTTTTCCTCAGGGAGCCCAAGACTTAGAAAATTTTCAAATTCTCGATTTTTCGATTGCGAGCTAGCGCTTTGCGGTCTTCGGCAATGTTGTAGATCTCGACGAGATAAGACTTTTTGGTCAAGGGACATTTTGCCCTCCGACCCCTCCTTCCCCCCGCAAATCGCCACCCAAAGTGCAATTTTTGCATTTTCACCTCTTTGCACGCACTGTTCGGCCCAAATGGCCACTTTCTATGGGTCTGAGCGCTTTGCGGTCTTCGGCAAACTTTTAGAGCGTACCAAGCCCTAATTATAATTCTTCTACACCACCTTCGTACCTCTTCATCCCTGGCCGCTATTCGCGTACCAAGGTAATTTTTGTTCATTTTGTCAACATTTTTCATCTTTGACTGCTTATATCGGCCTTGCCATGAACCGATAGCGCTTCGCTGTGTTCTAACGTAAGTTAGTACTGCTCAATACCTTTCCAAATCATGTCTTAGGTTGTCATTTGCTTGCGTACAGCCGGAGCTATGAGCGATACCGTAAAAAGTACCGAAACTTGGAAAAATCTTTGGATCGACCATATCCCCCCTTTGGGGGCCAGATATCGAAAAAAGTTCTGATTCAAAAAGTTGCGCATTAACGTGTTCTAGTTATGCCTAGAACATTTCACTTCGCTAGCTGGCCTGCAACTTAGCCGTAATTGGGATTTTAGGGTGTTCTTGGAGGGCCCATTTCCTGCGACTTGGTATCTTTTGGGCCCAATGTTTCTCTAATATCTCCACGAGTTTTCCAGATAGCCTTTTCAAACTTTCAGGGTGCCTAGAACACCTCAAGACCTTTCCAACGCTATGCCGTTTGCCTCGCTCGGACATCTACAGCCAAAGTTATTCGAGGTACACGGTACCTTACCCTGTTTTCTCAGTACTTGGTCGAAAATTTCGATCAGCCATATGACCGACTTGGACAACCCTGAGCGGGTTGGCCCCATATAACTAAACTTTCGTCTCGTGGAGGCAAACTTATAAATATTCCACGTCAACTCGCTATCTCGTACCGCCTTGACGGTATACTTGGTCCAAGGGCCATTTCCAGCGACTTGGTCGCAATTTCGCTCTAAGTTTCGCTAATACCTTCGTCCGTGGACATGGTGATTTTTTGTTCGTATTTTTCCTTGATAGTCCCACTCAAGACTATTCCATACCAGAGCCAAGCGTCCCGCTAAGTGCCATACAGCCTGAGCAGTAATTCATGAAAGGTACCTCTACCAGTTTTTGCCATACTTGGGTACAAACTTTGGATCGCCCATATCTCCACTTTGGAGGCCAGCTAGCACCTTGGCCCCATATACTTTTTTGTTGGTCATGCCATGCACCAAATATAATTGTTCTACGCCAACTTGCTATCTCTTCTCCAACTTGCCGTTATTCTTGGTCCAATTCCCATTTCATTCGTTTTTGGACCCATTTTGCTATATGTTTCACTAATAGCTTCGGCCATGGACAAGCTGATTTTCGATTGGTATTTTTCCTTGATAGTACCACTCAAGACCATTCCAAAACACACCGCAGCTTGTCGCTCGGTGGCAAACTGACCAAGTTATAATTCATGAAAGGTACCTCAACTTGGCACACCACGTGGTCGGCCCAAACCATAAACCAACCAAACGACCGACTTGGAGCACCCTGACCGGGTTGGCCCCATATAATAAAAGTTGCGTCTCTACACGCCCAACTTATGAATATTCTACGCCAAGTCGCTATCTCTTACCGGTAAGCCGGTATTCACCTTCCAAGGGTGATTTTGGTCAAGTGCCATTTCCTGCGACTTGGTCCCCGAATTGGACCATCATCACCTAATATCTCCGTGGTCTTTCAACTCAGCCTCATAAAACTTTCAGGGTAGATAGGTCTCCCCAAGACCTTTCCAACGGTGAGCCGTTTGCCTCGCTCGGCCATCTACAGCCGAAGTTATTAATGGTACTTGGTACCTTACCCTGTTTTTTCCATACTTGTTCGTACTTGGGTACAAACTTTGGATCGCCCATATCTCCACTTTGGAGGCCAGCTAGCACCTTGGCCCCATATACTTTTTTGTTGGTCATGCCATGCACCAAATATAATTGTTCTACGCCAACTTGCTATCTCTTCTGAAACTTGCCGTTATTCTTGGTCCAAGTCCCATTTCATTCGTTTTTGGACCCATTTTGCTATATGTTTCACTAATAGCTTCGGCCATGGACAAGCTGATTTTCTATTTGTATTTTTCCTTGATAGTCCGACTCAAGACCATTCCAAAACACACCGCAGCTTGTCGCTCGGTGGCAAACTGACCGAGTTATAATTCATGAAAGGTACCTCAACTTGGTACACCACGTGGTCGGCCCAAACCATAAACCGACCAAACGACCGACTTGGAGCACCCTGACCGGGTTGGCCCCATATAATGAAAGTTGCGTCTCTACACGCCCAACTTATGAATATTCTACGCCAAGTCGCTATCTCTTACCGGTAAGCCGGTATTCACCTTCCAAGGGTGATTTTGGTCAAGTGCCATTTCCTGCGACTTGGTCCCCGAATTGGACCATCATCACCTAATATCTCCGTGGTCTTTCAACTCAGCCTCATAAAACTTTCAGGGTAGATAGGTCTCCCCAAGACCTTTCCAACGGTGAGCCGTTTGCCTCGCTCGGCCATCTACAGCCGAAGTTATTAATGGTACTTGGTACCTTACCCTGTTTTTTCCATACTTGTTCGTACTTGGGTACAAACTTTGGATCGCCCATATCTCCACTTTGGAGGCCAGCCAGCACCTTGGCCCCATATACTTTTTTGTTGGTGATACCATGCACCAAATATAATTGTTCTACGCAAGCTTGCTATCTCTTCTCCAACTTGCGGTTATTTTTGACTCAAGTCCCATTTCCATAGTTTTTGGTACCAATTTGCTCTATGTTTCGCTAATAGCTTCGCCCAAGGACTTTGTGATTTTTTGTTCGCATTTTTCCTAAATAGTCCCACTCAAGACTATTCCAAATCACACCTTAGCTTGTCGGTCAGTGCCATACAGCCAGAGTTTTAATTCATGAAAGGTACATCACCTTGGTACACCACGTGGTCGGTCCAAACCATCAACCAACCATATGACCGACTTCGAGTCGAGCTAGCGGCTAGGCTCAATATAATGAAATGCGTGTCTTGATGCGAGCTACTGACGGTCTGAACAATGTAGCTCGCTAGCTCGTCTCTAAACTTGTGTTTTGGTCGAATATTGGGTGTTCATGTACCACTTCGGGTAACATGGACTTTGGTGCAACTTTACCACTTGTGCACTTAATAACTTCCCGGTCATTCAAGTCTTTGCCTTCATACTTTCAGGGTAGTTAGGTCTCGTCGAGACCTTTCCATACATATGCCAAACTCATCGATCGGACATCTATAGCCCGAGTTATTCGCGGTACACCGTACCTTACCCTGTTTTTTCCTCAATTGGGTACAAACCTTGGAACACCCATATCGCCCCTTTAGAGACTAGCTGGCACGTTGGCCTCATATAATGATAAGTGCACCTCTACTAGGGCTACTGACGGTCAGAACATTTCAACTTGCTAGCTCGGGCCCACACTTGTGTTTTTCTCGAATATATGGTTCAAGTGTGCCACTTTGGGCACTTTTGGACATTTTGTCCCCACACAACTTTCTTGCCTTGGTAGATAGGGTCTTGTGATCTTGGGCAAAAAGATGCACCAAGATAAAGTCTAACTTTCGTTCTTGTACCGCAAAGCGCTATCTCAAACACCCGAGGAGATAGAAAGTGATTATGTTCGGTATATCGGTCTTCCATGGCCTACTATGGTAAACCCCTGCAGGTATGCAACCGAAGGTGCTTGGTACATGTATTTGGTGCAATATCGGTGCAAAGTAGGTGTTTCCTTGATCGGGCTATAACTTTCTTGGTTGATGTTGGATTGCTTTGCGGTCTTCGGGGGATAGTTAGGGAACATGTTGGCCAACATTTCCTTATTCCTCAGCCTGGCCGTACCTCTTACCGTCTAGGCGGTATACATGCTCTAAGTTGGAACTTGTGTTCCTTTGGGTAACTTCTCTGACTTTGACGCTTAATAACTTTCGTTCATATGCAGTCTAAGCTCTGCAACTCTCAGGAAAGCTAGTACTACTCATTTCCTTTCCATATCAGTCTTTGGCTTGTCGATCCGATGTCTACAGCCTTACTTATTCACGTTCCCTGTGAAGGTAGGTTTTTGACCATTTTCCAGTTCATGTGGTAACATTCCCAGACTTTGCCGGCTTTCTCTTCATGTGGTAACTTGCTTGCTCATGTGGTAACTTGGAAGTGTATTTCTGACAGACCCAATCTGGGACTTAGCCGATTTTTCTCTGCATATTATATGGATCCATCACTAGGCCATCTTGCTTGCTCATGTGGTAACTTGGAAGTGTATTTCTGACAGACCCAATCTGGGACTTAGCCGATTTTTCTCTTCATATCATATGGATCCATCACTAGGCCATCTTGCTTGCTTGTGTGGTAACTTGATAGTGTATGTCTGACAGACCCAATCTGGGACTTAGCCGATTTTTCTCTTCATATCATATGGATCCATCACTAGGCCATCTTGCTTGCTTGTGTGGTAACTTGGAAATGTATTTCTGACAGACCCAATCTGGGACTTAGCCGATTTTTCTCTTCATATTATATGGATCCTGGACTTAGCCGATTTTTCTCTTCATATCATATGGATCCATCACTAGGCCATCTTGCTTGCTTGAGTGGTAACTTGGAAGTGTATTTCTGACAGACCCAATCTGGGACTTAGCCGATTTTTCTCTTCATATTATATGGATCCTGGACTTAGCCGATTTTTCTCTTCATATCATATGGATCCATCACTAGGCCATCTTGCTTGCTTGTGTGGTAACTTGGAAGTGTATTTCTGACAGACCCAATCTGGGACTTAGCCGATTTTTCTCTTCATATTATATGGATCCTGGACTTAGCCGATTTTTCTCTTCATATCATATGGATCCATCACTAGGCCATCTTGCTTGCTTGTGTGGTAACTTGGAAGTGTATTTCTGACAGACCCAATCTGGGACTTAGCCGATTTTTCTCTTCATATTATATGGATCCTGGACTTAGCCGATTTTTCTCTTCATATCATATGGATCCATCACTAGGCCATCTTGCTTGCTTGTGTGGTAACTTGGAAGTGTATTTCTGACAGACCCAATCTGGGACTTAGCCGATTTTTCTCTTCATATTATATGGATCCTGGACTTAGCCGATTATTAGGTTAATATATATGGATCCTGGACTTAGCCGATTTTTCTCTTCATGTAATATGGATCCTGGACTAAGCCGATTATAAGGTTATTATATATGGATCCTGGACTTAGCCGATTTTTCTCTTCATATAATATGGATCCTGGACTTAGCCGATTTTTCTCTTCATATAATATGGATCCTGGACTTAGCCGATTTTTCTCTTCATATAATATGGATCCTGGACTTAGCCGATTTTTCTCTTCATATAATATGGATCCGGGACTTAGCCGATTTTTCCCTTCATATAATATGGATCCTGGACTTAGCCGATTTTTCTCTTCATATAATATGGATCCGGGACTTAGCCGATTTTTCCCTTCATATAATATGGATCCGGGACTTAGCCGATTTTTCTGTTCATATAATATGGATCCGGGCCAATTTTTCTCTTCATGTGGTAACGTATGCCAATCACTCACAAGTCATGGGATAAGGGTACTTGTGTTCTTCCATCTTCTAAGTCCCGCACGGGGACATCGTGATCGCCCCAAGTCCGGAATAGCGCCAAGTCAAGCCCCACGGTAGCCGTGCAGGACCTGTTAGCGGCGGCCCCACTGACAGCACTAATCCGGACTTAGAAATTATATCTTTCTAATCGAACACCACACACGCAACACCACCATACCACCATCTCCTTGCAAGTACCTAAGTACCCGCAACTCCATGGTGAAGGCAATGTTACTCCATCACCAACCTCTTTGCACTGCAAGCACTAGCGTACCCACAACACTCCGAAGAAGGCAACGGCGCGCGATGCTCGACTCCACACACCACACCACACCACACCACCGATGGCCAGCCAGCCAGCCAGCCCAGCTAAGGGCTAACCCACCAACCAACCACCAATGGCCTAGGCCAGCCGGATCCCACCTTCAAGTCCAAGCACAGCCAAGTGCTAGTACCGCCAAGTGTTCACCAACCGCCCAACACACCACACCACACCACCGATGGCCAGCCAGCCAGCCAGCCCAGCTAAGGG
>NW_026525173.1:70000-90000 GCF_943734705.1 Anopheles coustani | reverse complement strand
AACTAGGGAGGCATCGTTTACATATATATTGGTTTTCGCATGCTCTACTAGGTTAATGTCATGAGGTTGGCTATCGAGCATGCCCAAGTGATGACTTGATTGTGTGCTTGCTTGAATTCTTCACAATTCATACCATCGGTTAGTTGTCGAATCATTCCTCGATCATAACCTTCGTTCTTGGTTCATGTATGCTCTCTTCCACATAGGGCAAGCTAGAATTAACTATCTTACCCAGGACCGCCGAAGCAGCGTGGACCAGGGGAGAACTATACTTTGTCTTGTATGCCCTCTTCCACATAGGGCAAGCTAGAATTAACTATCTTACCCAGGACCGCCGAAGCAGCGTGGACCAGGGGAGGACTATACTTTGTTCATTACACCACAGTATTAAGTATGGTGTCCTCTTCCACATAGGGCAAGCTAGAACTAACTATCTTACCCAGGACCGCCGAAGCAGTGTGGACCAGGGGAGGACTATACTTTATACTTCACACACTAGCCATATTGAAGTCATCACTTGGTTGAAGCACTGAACTAGGGCGAGTCTATCGTTTACTTTGCATTGGGATAATACGCTGCATGCTCTCTTAGGTTAATGTCATGTGGTTGGCTATAGAGCATGCCCAAGTGATGACTTTGTTTAAAGCTCAACAGGTAGAGTATTATGTCCTCTTCCACATAGGGCAAGCTAGAATTAACTATCTTACCCAGGACCGCCGAAGCAGTGTGGACCAGGGGAGAACTATACTTTGTCTTGTATGCCCTCTTCCACATAGGGCAAGCTAGAATTAACTATCTTACCCAGGACCGCCGAAGCAGTGTGGACCAGGGGAGAACTATACTTTGTCTTGTATGCCCTCTTCCACATAGGGCAAGCTAGAATTAACTATCTTACCCAGGACCGCCGAAGCAGTGTGGACCAGGGGAGGACTATACTTTATACTTCACACACTAGCCATATTGAAGTCATCACTTGGTTGAAGCACTGAACTAGGGCGAGTCTATCGTTTACTTTGCATTGGGATAATACGCTGCATGCTCTCTTAGGTTAATGTCATGTGGTTGGCTATAGAGCATGCCCAAGTGATGACTTTGTTTAAAGCTCAACAGGTAGAGTATTATGTCCTCTTCCACATAGGGCAAGCTAGAATTAACTATCTTACCCAGGACCGCCGGAGCAGCGTGGACCAGGGGAGAACTATACTTTGTCTTGTATGCCCTCTTCCACATAGGGCAAGCTAGAATTAACTATCTTACCCAGGACTGCAAAGCAGCGTGGACCAGTGGAGGACTATACTTTGTTCATTACACCACAGTATTAAGTATGGTGTCCTCTTCCACATAGGGCAAGCTAGAACTAACTATCTTACCCAGGACCGCCGAAGCAGTGTGGACCAGGGGAGGACTATACTTTATACTTCACACACTAGCCATACTGAAGTCATCACTTGGTTGAAGCGCTGAACTACGGCGGGGTAATCGTTTACAGGTTATAATCATATAGCTGCATGCTCATTAGTAGATAATGGAATATTGTATGGCAATATGAGCATGCCCAAGTGATGACTTTGTTTCAAGCTCAACAGGTAGGGTATTGAGTCCTCTTCCACATAGGGCAAGCTAGAATGAACTATCTTACCCAGGACCGCCGGAGCAGCGTGGACCAGTGGAGGACTCTATACTTTATACTTCACACCACAGTATTGAGTACGACTTGCATAAAGCCCCTAATGAGAACCACGAGGGCTCTCTCAATGTAGAACCACGAGGGCTCTAGTACCGATTCTCTCGGTACGGCTTGGTCCGTGTTCCTTTATGCTTGTACTCTAAGTATTAAGTATTGTGTCCTCTTCCACATAGGGCAAGCTAGAACTAACTATCTTACCCAGGACCGCCGAAGCAGTGTGGACCAGGGGAGGACTATACTTTATACTTCACACACTAGCCATACTGAAGTCATCACTTGGTTGAAGCACTGAACTAGGGCGAGTCTATCGTTTACTTTGCATTGGGATAATACGCTGCATGCTCTCTTAGGTTAATGTCATGTGGTTGGCTATAGAGCATGCCCAAGTGATGACTTTGTTTAAAGCTCAACAGGTAGAGTATTATGTCCTCTTCCACATAGGGCAAGCTAGAATTAACTATCTTACCCAGGACCGCCGGAGCAGCGTGGACCAGGGGAGAACTATACTTTGTCTTGTATGCCCTCTTCCACATAGGGCAAGCTAGAATTAACTATCTTACCCAGGACCGCCGAAGCAGCGTGGACCAGGGGAGAACTATACTTTGTCTTGTATGCCCTCTTCCACATAGGGCAAGCTAGAATTAACTATCTTACCCAGGACCGCCGAAGCAGTGTGGACCAGGGGAGGACTATACTTTATACTTCACACACTAGCCATATTGAAGTCATCACTTGGTTGAAGCACTGAACTAGGGCGAGTCTATCGTTTACTTTGCATTGGGATAATACGCTGCATGCTCTCTTAGGTTAATGTCATGTGGTTGGCTATAGAGCATGCCCAAGTGATGACTTTGTTTAAAGCTCAACAGGTAGAGTATTATGTCCTCTTCCACATAGGGCAAGCTAGAATTAACTATCTTACCCAGGACCGCCGGAGCAGCGTGGACCAGGGGAGAACTATACTTTGTCTTGTATGCCCTCTTCCACATAGGGCAAGCTAGAATTAACTATCTTACCCAGGACTGCAAAGCAGCGTGGACCAGTGGAGGACTATACTTTGTTCATTACACCACAGTATTAAGTATGGTGTCCTCTTCCACATAGGGCAAGCTAGAACTAACTATCTTACCCAGGACCGCCGAAGCAGTGTGGACCAGGGGAGGACTATACTTTATACTTCACACACTAGCCATACTGAAGTCATCACTTGGTTGAAGCGCTGAACTACGGCGGGGTAATCGTTTACAGGTTATAATCATATAGCTGCATGCTCATTAGTAGATAATGGAATATTGTATGGCAATATGAGCATGCCCAAGTGATGACTTTGTTTCAAGCTCAACAGGTAGGGTATTGAGTCCTCTTCCACATAGGGCAAGCTAGAATGAACTATCTTACCCAGGACCGCCGGAGCAGCGTGGACCAGTGGAGGACTCTATACTTTATACTTCACACCACAGTATTGAGTACGACTTGCATAAAGCCCCTAATGAGAACCACGAGGGCTCTCTCAATGTAGAACCACGAGGGCTCTAGTACCGATTCTCTCGGTACGGCTTGGTCCGTGTTCCTTTATGCTTGTACTCTAAGTATTAAGTATTGTGTCCTCTTCCACATAGGGCAAGCTAGAACTAACTATCTTACCCAGGACCGCCGAAGCAGTGTGGACCAGGGGAGGACTATACTTTATACTTCACACACTAGCCATACTGAAGTCATCACTTGGTGGGGGTGAACTACGGCGGTATCTATCGTTTTGGTTCGGTCTATATAGGGTCGCTTGCATGCTCATTCGAATATAATGTAATTGTGTATGGCAATATGAGCATGCCCAAGTGATGACTTTGTTTCAAGCTCAACAGGTAGGGTATTGAGTCCTCTTCCACATAGGGCAAGCTAGAATGAACTATCTTACCCAGGACCGCCGGAGCAGCGTGGACCAGTGGAGGACTCTATACTTTATACTTCACACCACAGTATTGAGTACTTCTTGCATAAAGCCCCTAATGAGAACCACGAGGGCTCTCTCAATGTAGAACCACAAGGGCTCTAGTACCGATTCTCTCGGTACGGCTTGGTCCGTGTTCCTTTATGCTTGTACTCTTAGAAAGTCTCAACCCGTAGGTCTTGACTTTGATTGTCATAGTTGGACTACGACGGGGTATCCGACTCATCGAATACCCCAGAAGCACACCATCTTTCGGGTAGGCGGTACGCGTACCTCCGGACGCGGAAGTCTCAACCCGGAGGTCTTGACTTTGTATTGTCATAGTTGGACTACGACGGGGTATCCGACTCATCGAATACCCCAGAAGCACACCATCTTTCGGGTAGGCGGTACGCGTACCTCCGGACGCGGAAGTCTCAACCCGGAGGTCTTGACTTTGTATTGTCATAGTTGGACTACGACGGGGTATCCGACTCATCGAATACCCCAGAAGCACACCATCTTTCGGGTAGGCGGTACGCGTACCTCCGGACGCGGAAGTCTCAACCCGGAGGTCTTGACTTTGATTGTCATAGTTGGACTACGACGGGGCATCCGACCATTGCTGATCGAACACCCCTGATTCACCATCTTTCGGGTAGGCGGTACGCGTACCTCCGGACGCGGAAGTCTCAACCCGGAGGTCTTGACTTGGATTGTCATAGTTGGACTACGACGGGGCATCCGACCATTGCTGATCGAACACCCCTGATTCACCATCTTTCGGATAGGAGGTGCGCCCACCTCCGACGCGGAAGTCTCAACCCGGAGGTTCGGACTTAGAGTTTTTCCCATTCAAAAGTTTTTCTCTTAGCCATACTGAAGTCATCACTTGGTGAACGATTGAACTAGGGCGGGTTAATCGTTTATAGGTATCATGTGGTTTGCATGCTCTCTTAGGTTAAGGTCATGTGGTTGGCTATCGAGCATGCCCAAGTGATGACTTTGTTTCACGCTTGCTTGATTTCTTCATGATTCCCTGTTATATAGTGTAATCATTCGAGAACAGGGAATCTTTGGTTTTGCTCAACAGGTATTGGATGTCAACTTGGTATCTAGATCGCATTAAGTCTCAACCCTTAGGTTCGGACTTGTATAGTGACATCTTGTTACGGTCTTGAGTCTCAACCCGCAGGTTCGGACTACTTAGTGTTTGATCGAATATAATATGGCAACTTGTGCCTAAGTCTCAACCCGCAGGTTCGGACTTCTGTTTATTTGGCCAATGTATGTATAAGGCAACTTGTGCCTAAGTCTCAACCCGCAGGTTCGGACTTGTGTATTTGTTCGAAGTCATGTATAAGGCAACGTGTGCCTAAGTCTCAACCCGCAGGTTCGGACTTGTTAGTGTTTCGTCAACTTTCATATGGCAACTTGTGCCTAAGTCTCAACCCGCAGGTTCGGACTTGTGTATTTGTTCGAAGTCATGTATAAGGCAACTTGTGCCTAAGTCTCAACCCGCAGGTTCGGACTTGTGTATTTGTTCGAAGTCATGTATAAGGCAACGTGTGCCTAAGTCTCAACCCGCAGGTTCGGACTTGTTAGTGTTTCGTCAACTTTCATATGGCAACTTGTGCCTGAGTCTCAACCCGCAGGTTCGGACTTCTATAGTGTTTCGTCAATTATCATATGGCAACTTGTGCCGAAGTCTCAACCCGCAGGTTCGGACTTCTGGAAGGATCACTTGGCCACTAATGATCCTTCCGCAGGTTCACCTACGGAAACCTTGTTACGACTTTTACTTCCTCTAAATCATCAAGTTCGGTCAACTTCGATAAAGCAGACGCGGTTCACGAGGATCCAGCGAACGATCATCTCCAAAGACCTCACTAAATAATCCATCGGTAGTAGCGACGGGCGGTGTGTACAAAGGGCAGGGACGTATTCAACGCTGGCTGATGACCAGCACTTACTAGAAGTTCCGAGTTCATATGGACCATTGCAATCCATAATCCCTACTAAGTGAGTATTTGAGTGATTTCCCGTTCCTCTCGGAATAGGAGACACGCTGCTACCCACATTGTAGCACGCGTGTAGCCCAGAACATCTAAGGGCATCACGGACCTGTTATCGCTCGATCTCATTTTGCTAAACACAAATTGTCCTGCTAAGCAGCGTACCGTAAGTGCACTTGCGCACACGAACAGCGAAGGTGTCAGGTCATACTCCACCGAAAGGTCCTAACCCGTTCCAATCGGCATCGACGCATTAACGCTGACTGCGTTCTAGTTAGCATATGTGAGTCACGTTCGTTATCGGAATTAACCAGACAAATCAATCCACGAACTAAGAACGGCCATGCACCACTACCCTTAAATTTGAGAAAGAGCTATTAATCTGTCTCACCTCCATAAGTTCGGACCTGGTAAGTTTTCCCGTGTTGAGTCAAATTGAACCGCAAGCTCCATTTCATTGTGGTGCCCTTCCGTCAATTCCTTTAAGTTTCAACTTTGCAACCATACTTCCCCCGGAACCTGACTTTGGTTTCCCGGAAGCTACTGAGAGCACCTGGTTGTAGCGTCTCCCAATTGCTAGTTGGCATCGTTTACGGTTAGAACTAGGGCGGTATCTAATCGCCTTCGATCCTCTAACTTTCGTTCTTGATTAAAGAAAGCATCCTTGACAAATGCCTTCGCTTTAGTTAGTCTTACGACGGTCTACGAATTTCACCTCTCGCGCCGTAATACTAGTGTCCCCAACTACTTCTGTTAATCATTACCTCCGGTCTGAGTACAAACCAATGAAAGATTAGACCAAGGTCGTATTCCATTATTCCATGCAAGATTATTCTAGGGCGTTTGGGCACCCTGCTTTAAGCACTCTAATTTGTTCAAGGTAAACGTGAGCGGTCGAGCTCTATGTTACACTTGCACCCGTTGAAGGGCACACCATGACACAGACTTGGTGCCCTACCACACCATTGAGTCGCAACCAGATTCCGACTTGGCCCACCGACCACGGGTTGACCGGGTCGGCGGAGCCGGACTGTGTTGGACAAGTATCAACTTCGAACGTTTTAACCGCAACAATTTTAATATACGCTAGTGGAGCTGGAATTACCGCGGCTGCTGGCACCAGACTTGCCCTCCACTTGATCCTCGTAGAAGGATTTATGCTCTACTCATTCCAATTATGAAACATCATTAAAGAGTTTCATATTGTTATTTCTCGTCACTACCTCCCCGTCCCGGGATTGGGTAATTTACGCGCCTGCTGCCTTCCTTGGATGTGGTAGCCATTTCTCAGGCTCCCTCTCCGGAATCGAACCCTGATTCCCCGTTACCCGTTGCAACCATGGTAGTCCTCTATACTACCATCCATAGTTGATAGGGCAGATATTTGCGAGATCTGTCGTCGGTGCGAGACCATACGATCAGCATCATTATCCAGACTTCAACTCAATGACACGGAGAACCCGCGATTGGTTTGACTAATAAGTGCACCAGTTCCCGCGAGGGTCCTGGCATGTTGCATGTATTAGCTCTAGATTTTCCACAGTTATCCAAGTAACTAGGTTGATGATCTCGTAAATTATAGCTGTTATACTGAGCCTTATGCGGTTTCACATTAAATCTGTTTGTACTTAGACATGCATGGCTTAACCTTTGAGACGAGCGTATATTACTGGTAGGATCAACCAGAATTCCGACTTTGCGTTCGAATGTTCATTGTCCCATTGCACCCGGAGGAGCAAACACCACGTTCTATATGTTGTCAAGTCCGGTAGCACACGGGAGGCGAGCCCCCGTGCGAACCTCATTGCCCTCGTATCACACACACACCCGATGCACCGGACAGGCACTTGAGCGGCATTCGACTCCGCTAAGCGCTCGTGCGCCCGATTGTGCATGCGCTGACGGGGCCTTCATACCCCTACCACAGCGACCTTATGCCAAACTTCCATGAATACTTAGGTGAGCTGACAAGGGCCTTCATTTCCCTACCATCAACTAAAGGACACGCTAGGCGCGTCCGATCATTGCAACTGCGGGGCTTTCATACCCCAATCACCACAGTACGCAATTCACCAGAGTTTAATCACAACCCCCCCGGACATGGCACACTATTAACTTGCAACAAAACTTAGTGTGTGCCGGGCACATCGGTTCCACAAAATCATTCCCGATGTACCCCAATTGGGGTTGCGAACGCATTCACGGTCCTCTGACACACCCAACCAAGCGTGGATACTACATACCTCAAACACCCAGTACACTAACAGACAAATCAACATATGGTTGCTTTCCCCCAGACATTTGCCAATCACTTGGCACCCGGACGGGAACTCGCTCCTGATTGCGCCAATGCCACCCATTTGCCAAGAGCGAGTTCTGTATGTAGATTTCATTTGGAAAGACAACCGTGTACTGGATATTCTATCCGACGATTACAGATGACGAGTACGAGACTCGACTACACTCACGGATAATACATTTTGGGTCGAGATTGCTTTCGGGGTTTTCGATTGGTCTTGCGCTTGTAAACGTATAACTTTGACTTGTGGTAACCTCGGTATGTTAGTCGATCACGTGGTTGTGAACTGGGTAGGGGTGAGCAATCTGTTCACTTGCACTCTGGGTAGGAATATGGTGAGCGCTATAGGTTAAAGATCATGGTATGGTTCCATCGTGATGACTTTCGCTAGATAGTAGTATGTTTGGATAGTTATAACGTTTTTGGCCATTTGTTCATAGTGTTCGGTTCATTCAGGAATTCGATTGGTCTTTGCTTCACACACGTGGTCGATCACTTGGATGTGAACTAGGGTGAGATTAAGGTGTTCACTAGTGCTCTTCGGTTTTGGATCAGTAATGAGCACTTGATTGGTTTCGCATAATATGTATCCATAGTGATGACTCTTTCCAGCTTAAGATTTCGTTACCGGTTTCGAATCCTCCCCACGTTCGCTTTTACTTGGTTAGGTTTTCGAGTGTAGATTTGAAAGCAATCTCATGTATGTATCCCATCTGATATAAGCCACTGACAGTTCATGTCACCTCGTTCAACTCTCGCTGGGTCACAGAAGTATGTTACTGCGCCCATTATCCCTACTCGGATAGGTTCGGTTCGTTCGTTTTATACTACGGTGAGTAAACTCAATTTGTGCATCGCATAGCCATGGAAAGCAAGCTTTCGCGGGCCTCTTCGACTGTTTTGATACGAGCTGTGCCCGTGATGCTTGTCATCCCAGGATACTAGACCCCTTTGGACGACCGCATGACCATCAGAAAGTAAATTCCACGTTCGATTTGGGGTGTGAACCCCGAACATAAAGTCTTTGTGTAGAACCACGAGGGCTCTATAGTACCGATTCTCTCGGTACGCTTGGTCCGTGTTCCTTTATGTTCGTACTCTTGTGTGTATAATATTCATGTTCGGTTTGGGATATTTGCTACTTTCACCAGGGTCCCGTTCTTCATACAAGTCTGCCTTGCTAATGTGGTAACTTTATAGTGTAGTTCTGACATCCCAATTTTGGGACTTAGCCGATTTTTCATGAATTTCCATATGACCCATAGGGTCCCTTTCTTCATACAAGCTTGCCTAGGGCGATCGGTCAAAACTTGTCTTACTATTCGATTGGTCTTCGCAGTTTCACCCTAGGCAATTCGCCTAGGTCTGTCTTCTTGAGGAGGCCAAAACCCGAAATAAGGAGGTCTGGCCGACCCTGAAACCTCCCCTGTCTTAACTACACTAACCCGATTTTTCAGGGTCCTCAGCGCCATACAACTTTGCCTAGGTCACTTATACTCTTGACTTAGGCCATCTGACTTGGTCCGTGTTTCTTCCTAGGGTTCACCTAGGTACTTTGCCTTGCTTGATGTGGTAACTTTTTAGTGTAGTTCTGACATCCCAATTTTGGGACTTAGCCGATTTTTCATGAATTTCCATATGACCCTAAGGGTCCCTTTCTTCATACAAGCTTGCCTAGGGCGATCGGTCAAAACTTGTCTTACTATTCGATTGGTCTTCGCAGTTTCACCCTAGGCAATTCGCCTAGGTCTGTCTTCTTGAGGAGGCCAAAACCCGAAATAAGGAGGTCCAGCCGACCCTGAAACCTCCCCTGTCTTAACTACACTAACCCGATTTTTCAGGGTCCTCAGCGCCATACAACTTTGCCTAGGTCACTTATACTCTTGACTTAGGCCATCTGACTTGGTCCGTGTTTCTTCCTAGGGTTCACCTAGGTACTTTGCCTTGCTTGATGTGGTAACTTTATAGTGTAGTTCTGACATCCCAATTTTGGGACTTAGCCGATTTTTCATGAATTTCCATATGACCCTAAGGGTCCCTTTCTTCATACAAGCTTGCCTAGGGCGATCGGTCAAAACTTGTCTTACTATTCGATTGGTCTTCGCACTTTCACCCTAGGCAGTTTGCCTAGGTGTAGCTTCTTGAGGAGGTCAAAACCCAAAATAAGGAGGTTCAGCCGACCCAAAAACCTCCCCTGTCTGAACTACACTAACCCGATTTTTCAGGGTCCTCAGCGCCATACAACTTTGCCTAGGTCACATGTACTCTTGACTTAGGCCATCTGACTTGGTCCGTGTTTCTTCTTAGGGTTCACCTAGGTACTTTGCCTTGCTTGATGTGGTAACTTTTTAGTGTAGTTCAGACATCCCAATTTTGGGACTTAGCCGATTTTTCGTAAAATGCCATATGACCCATATGGGTCCTTTCCTTCATATAAGTTTGCCTTGCTTGGTGTGGTAACATTTGAGTGTAGTTCTGACATCATCATTTTCGGACTTAGCCGATTTTTCGTAAAATACCATATGACCCATATGGGTCCTTTCCTTCATATAAGTTTGCCTTGCTTGGTGTGGTAACATTTGAGTGTAGTTCTGACATCATCATTTTCGGACTTAGCCGATTTTTCGTAAAATACCATATGACCCATATGGGTCCTTTCCTTCATATAAGTTTGCCTTGCTTGGTGTGGTAACATTTGAGTGTAGTTCAGACATCCCCATTTTGGGACTTAGCCGATTTTTCGTAAAATACCATATGACCCATCAGGGTCCTTGCCTTCATATAAGTTTGCCTTGCTTGGTGTGGTAACATTTGAGTGTAGTTCTGACATCCCCATTTTGGGACTTAGCCGATTTTTCGTAAAATACCATATGACCCATCAGGGTCCTTTGCTTCATATAAGTTTGCCTTGCTTGGTGTGGTAACATTTGAGTGTAGTTCTGACATCCCCATTTTGGGACTTAGCCGATTTTTCGTAAAATACCATATGACCCATCAGGGTCCTTTGCTTCATATAAGTTTGCCTTGCTTGGTGTGGTAACATTTGAGTGTAGTTCTGACATCCCCATTTTGGGACTTAGCCGATTTTTCGATCCATACCATATGACCCATCAGGGTCCTTTGCTTCATATAAGTTTGCCTTGCTTGGTGTGGTAACATTTGAGTGTAGTTCTGACATCCCCATTTTGGGACTTAGCCGATTTTTCGTAAAATACCATATGACCCATCAGGGTCCTTTGCTTCATATAAGTTTGCCTTGCTTGGTGTGGTAACATTTGAGTGTAGTTCTGACATCCCCATTTTGGGACTTAGCCGATTTTTCAATCAATACCATATGACCCATCAGGGTCCTTTGCTTCATATAAGTTTGCCTTGCTTGGTGTGGTAACATTTGAGTGTAGTTCTGACATCCCCATTTTGGGACTTAGCCGATTTTTCGATCAATACCATATGACTTATCAGGGTCCTTTGCTTCATATAAGTTTGCCTTGCTTGATGTGGTAACACATGAGTGTAGTTCTGACATCCCCATTTTGGGACTTAGCCGATTTTTCGATCCATCCCATATGACCCATCAGGGTCCTTTTTCTTCATATAAGTTTCCCAAGACTTAGTGCTTTTTTCCTTTGGACACCAATATCACCCTTGCGGGTATCTTTGATCTTCTCACTTTGTATTGGCCGAATGTAGGTCTTGCCATGCCAAACATATAATTTTTCTACACCAAGTCTCTATCTCGTACCGCCAGCTCGGTACATTCGATTAACCTGCCCTTAAGGCACCCGGGACTTAGCCATTTTTTCACATTTTTCATGATTTTGAGGCAACTTTTCTCGACTTTGTCACCTTATATCACCAAGATCCTTTCCCTTTAGCGCTTCACTCTGTTCGTATGATATTTAGCGCTGACTATCACCTTTCTGTCGCTGAGCTCAACTTCTTATTCGGTGCCATAGAGCCAGAGATATTTGGTGTATGCTGTTATAAGGGAAGTTTGTCACTTTTTCAAAGGCCCACTTTGGGACGCCCATATCTCACCTTCAGGTATCTTCGATCTTCTTGTCGTCTATGGACGAAACTTAGGCCTTGTCTTGGCCAACTTATAAATGTTCTACGGCCAAGCCGTATCTCTTACCGCCAGCCCGGTATTCATGGACTTAGTCGGATTTTCGCCTCTCGTGGTAACAATTTCTGACTTTGACTCACAATAACACCCGAACGGTCACATGCTAGCGCTTTGCTTGGTAGGAATTATAGTTAGCGCTACCTTTTCTCTTTCCATCGATACCTTGTTCGTTCCATTCCATGCCATACAGCCGAAGTTATGATGTTTCCCGTTTTCCATATCATGTGGAGCTTATGCTCTGGGAAAACCATCTAACACCTGTACCACCCTTTTGGGTACCACCGATCTCGTCACTATGTTCGGGCCAAATATAGGTTATAACATGCCCAACATATAATTGTTCTACACCAAGTCTCTATCTCTTACCGCCTGCTCGGTATTTTACTCGTAAGTCCAAATTTCACAACTTGTACTTTTTGGCCCAATGTACTCGAGTTTCAATTTTGGTAACATTTTTCGACTTTGACACTTAATAACTTCCAAATCATGCTAGTTAGCGCTTTGCTTTCTTCTAGTCGTATCTAGCGCTGGGTGTTACCTTTCCAAAACATATCCTAGCTTAACAATCCATGCCATACAGCCGGAGCTACATGGTGCACAAGTCAAATCCATTTTAGCCATGTTTCATTTTTGCTAATTTTTGACCACTCGTATCACCCTTCCAGAGTGGTCCGATCTTCTCGCTGTCTATGGACGACTTTTAGGTCTCGTAGAGGCAAACTTATAAGTATTCTACGTCAACCCGCTATCTCTTACCGCCTGCTCGGTATTCTTGGTCTTGTGTGATTTTTGGAAATTTTGGTATTATTTTTCCACTTTGTCGCTTAATAACTCAGTTTTGCTCAACACTTAGCGCTTCGGTTGTTTGGGATTATAGTTAGCGCTCGGTTCGACCTTTCCAACACTGATCTAAGCTTGTCGATCCGTTCCATACAGCCTGAGTTATTCGCGATACCGTGTTTCAATCCATTTCTCAAGTCTCGTTTTGGTCCAACTTTGAACCAGCCATATCACCCTGATGGGTACCTCCGATCTTCTCGCTCTATATTGGCCAAAGTTAGGTCTTGTGGTAACGTACTTATGATTGTTCTACGCCGTGTTCGTAGCTCTTATCGTTCGCCCGCTATTTTCGATCATAAGGTGAATTTTCGCCTCTAAACCACCATTTTTCACCTTTGCCCTCTAATATGACCGACTTGCTCAACACCTAGCGCTTCGCTTGGTAGGACACATAGCTAGCGCTCGTCAAGACCTTTCCAACGCATATCCAAGCTTTCCGATCCGAGCCATACAGCCTGAGCTATAGGCGATACCGTTTTTCCCATTTTCTTGGTCACACGCACTTTAGGGTACCCCTTTTTGCCTTTGACCCTTAATACCTCCTCCGGGTCACTAGTAGGCGCTCAGCTTGGTAGGAAACATAGCTAGAGCAGGCCTTCACCTTTCCAAAACTGCCGAAAGTGTACCGATCCGACATCTAGAACCAAAGTTATGGTCATTCCCATCATGCTCTACTTTCATGGTCAACCTCCACCAAGCACACCTAGGTTGGACCAACTTTCACCAACTCATCTCGAACCCCAAATTTGCTTCGACCTACTAGGTTTCCCTAGTAAAGTGGTCAAAACATCCATTACAACACGACTGGTCTTTCTGGTGGTCGACCTAGGCGACTTTGTTCGACGACCACCACCCCATGGAACTAAAAGACGTCCCTTGATACGGACCACCGATACATTTTCCGGCCTGTCTAAACTACACTCATCGAAATTTTTTTGGGTCCCCACCGTCATACAAGTTTGCCTAGGTCAAGTTTTTCTTCCGGATCGGCCGCGGACCTCACTTTTCATTATCTAGGGAGGCCATAGGGCCCCAAAAGGGGTTTTTTAAAATTTTCGACACTTTCGACTTTGGTCGGATTTTTTCCGATTTTGGTCCGACCTAGGGACTTGGTGGTCCAAGGAGCCTCGGGACCAAACTTTTTTCTCAGGGGTCCCTACCTCCATACAACTTTGCCTAGGTCAATTTTTTGTTCCAAATCGACCGCGGATTTCACTTTTCAATATCTGGGGCTCGTGTAGAGTCCGAATATGAGGTTTTCTCATTTTTCGACATTTTCGACTTTTTTCGACTTTTTTCGGGTTTTTCGACCTAGGGGTCCGCCGAACAAATTTTGGGTCAAAAATTTTTATTGAACTAGTCGAAAGTACGCAAAAAGATAAGACTTTTTGCCGAAGACACCATGCCCCGGAACCGACTCCTTCCCCTTCAAAATTGGGGACAAACGTGATTTTTGAAACTTTTCCTTAGGGAGCCAAAGACTTAGAAAATTTTCAAATCCTCGATTTTTCGATTGCGAGCTAGCGCTTTGCGGTCTTCGGCAATGTTTTAGATCTCGACGAGATAAGACTTTTTGGTTAAGGGACACTTTGCCCTCCGACCCCTTCTTCCCCCCGCAAATCGCCCCCCAAAGTGCAATTTTTGCATTTTCACCTCTTTGCACGCACTGTTCGGCCCAAATGGCCACTTTCTATGGGTCTGAGCGCTTTGCGGTCTTCGGCAAACTTTTAGAGCGTACCAAGCCCTAATTATAATTGTTCTACACCACCTTCGTGCCTCTTCATCCCTGGCCGCTATTCGCGTACCAAGGTAATTTTTGTTCATTTTGTCAACATTTTTCATCTTTGACTGCTTATATCGGCCTTGCCATGAACCGATAGCGCTTCGCTGTGTTCTAACGTAAGTTAGTACTGCTCAATACCTTTCCAAATCATGTCTTAGATTGTCATTTGCTTGCATACAGCCGGAGCTATGAGCGATACCGTAAAAAGTACCGAAACTTGGAAAAATCCTTTGATCGCCCATATCCCCCCTTTGGGGGCCAGATATCGAAAAAAGTTCTGATTCAAAAAGTTGCGCATTAACGTGTTCTAGTTATGCCTAGAACATTTTACTTCGCTAGCTGGCCTGCAACTTAGCCGTAATTGGGATTTTAGGGTGTTCTTGGAGGGCCCATTTCCTGCGACTTGGTATCTTTTGGGCCCAATGTTTCTCTAATATCTCCACGAGTTTTCCAGATAGCCTTTTCAAACTTTCAGGGTGCCTAGAACACCTCAAGACCTTTCCAACGCTATGCCGTTTGCCTCGCTCGGACATCTACAGCCAAAGTTATTCGAGGTACACGGTACCTTACCCTGTTTTCTCAGTACTTGGTCGAAAATTTCGATCAGCCATATGACCGACTTGGACAACCCTGAGCGGGTTGGCCCCATATAACTAAACTTTCGTCTCGTGGAGGCAAACTTATAAATATTCCACGTCAACTCGCTATCTCGTACCGCCTTGACGGTATACTTGGTCCAAGGGCCATTTCCAGCGACTTGGTCGCAATTTCGCTCTAAGTTTCGCTAATACCTTCGTCCGTGGACATGGTGATTTTTTGTTCGTATTTTTCCTTGATAGTCCCACTCAAGACTATTCCATACCAGAGCCAAGCGTCCCGCTAAGTGCGATACAGCCTGAGCAGTAATTCATGAAAGGTACCTCTACCAGTTTTTGACATACTTGGGTACAAACTTTGGATCGCCCATATCTCCACTTTGGAGGCCAGCCAGCACCTTGGCCTCATATACTTTTTTGTTGGTCATACCATGCACCAAATATAATTGTTCTACGCCAACTTGCTATCTCTTCTCCAACTTGCCGTTATTCTTGGTCCAAGTCCCATTTCATTCGTTTTTGGACCCATTTTGCTATATGTTTCACTAATAGCTTCGGCCATGGACAAGCTGATTTTCTATTTGTATTTTTCCTTGATAGTCCCACTCAAGACCATTCCAAAACACACCGCAGCTTGTCGCTCGGTGGCAAACTGACCGAGTTATAATTCATGAAAGGTACCTCAACTTGGTACACCACGTGGTCGGCCCAAACCATAAACCGACCAAACGACCGACTTGGAGCACCCTGACCGGGTTGGCCCCATATAATGAAAGTTGCGTCTCTACACGCCCAACTTATGAATATTCTACGCCAAGTCGCTATCTCTTACCGGTAAGCCGGTATTCACCTTCCAAGGGGGATTTTGGTCAAGTGCCATTTCCTGCGACTTGGTCCCCGAATTGGACCATCATCACCTAATATCTCCGTGGTCTTTCAACTCAGCCTCATAAAACTTTCAGGGTAGATAGGTCTCCCCAAGACCTTTCCAACGATATGCGCTTTGCCTCGCTAGGCCATCTACAGCCGAAGTTATTCATGGTACTTGGTACCTTACCCTGTTTTTTCCATACTTGTTCGTACTTGGGTACAAACTTTGAATCGCCCATATCTCCACTTTGGAGGCCAGCCAGCGCCTTGGCCCCATATACTTTTTTGTTGGTCATACCATGTCCAAAATATAAATGTTCCACGCCAACTTGCTATCTCTTCTCCAACTTGCCGTTATTCTTGGTCCAAGTCCCATTTCATTCGTTTTCGGACCCATTTTGCTATATGTTTCACTAATAGCTTCGGCCATGGACAAGCTGATATTCTGTTTGTATTTTTGCTTGATAGTCCCACTCAAGACCATTCCAAAACACACCGCAGCTTGTCGCTCGGTGGCAAACTGACCGAGTTATAATTCATGAAAGGTACCTCAACTTGGTACACCACGTGGTCGGCCCAAACCATAAACCGACCAAACGACCGACTTGGAGCACCCTGACCGGGTTGGCCCCATATAATAAAAGTTGCGTCTCTACACGCCCAACTTATGAATATTCAACGCCAAGTCGCTATCTCTTACCGGTAAGCCGGTATTCACCTTCCAAGGGTGATTTTGGTCAAGTGCCATTTCCTGCGACTTGGTCCCCGAATTGGACCATCATCACCTAATATCTCCGTGGTATTTCAACTCAGCCTCATGAAACTTTCAGGGTAGATAGGTCTCCCCAAGACCTTTCCAACGGTGAGCCGTTTGCCTCGCTCGGCCATCTACAGCCGAAGTTATTAATGGTACTTGGTACCTTACCCTGTTTTTTCCATACTTGTTCGTACTTGGGTACAAACTTTGGATCGCCCATATCTCCACTTTGGAGGCCAGCCAGCACCTTGGCCCCATATACTTTTTTGTTGGTGATACCATGCACCAAATATAATTGTTCTACGCAAGCTTGCTATCTCTTCTCCAACTTGCGGTTATTTTTGACTCAAGTCCCATTTCCAGAGTTTTTGGTACCAATTTGCTCTATGTTTCGCTAATAGCTTCGCCCAAGGACTTTGTGATTTTTTGTTCGCATTTTTCCTAAATAGTCCCACTCAAGACTATTCCAAATCACACCTTAGCTTGTCGCTCAGTGCCATACAGCCAGAGTTTTAATTCATGAAAGGTACATCTCCTTGGTACACCACGTGGTCGGTCCAAATCATCAACCAACCATATGACCGACTTCGAGTCGAGCTAGCGGCTAGGCTCAATATAATGAAATGCGTGTCTTGATGCGGGCTACTGACGGTCTGAACAATGTAGCTCGCTAGCTCGTCTCTAAACTTGTGTTTTGGTCGAATATTGGGTGTTCATGTACCACTTCGGGTAACATGGACTTTGGTGCAACTTTACCACTTGTGCACTTAATAACTTCCCGGTCATTCAAGTCTTTGCCTTCATACTTTCAGGGTAGTTAGGTCTCGTCGAGACCTTTCCATACATATGCCAAACTCATCGATCGGACATCTATAGCCCGAGTTATTCGCGGTACACCGTACCTTACCCTGTTTTTTCCTCAATTGGGTACAAAGCTTGGAACACCCATATCGCCCCTTTAGAGACTAGCTGGCACGTTGGCCTCATATAATGATAAGTGCACCTCAACTAGGGCTACTGACGGTCAGAACATTTCAACTTGCTAGCTCGGGCCCACACTTGTGTTTTTCTCGAATATATGGTTCAAGTGTGCCACTTTGGGCACTTTTGGACATTTTGTCCCCACACAACTTTCTTGCCTTGGTAGATAGGGTCTTGTGATCTTGGGCAAAAAGATGCACCAAGATAAAGTCTAACTTTCGTTCTTGTACCGCAAAGCGCTATCTCAAACACCCGAGGAGATAGAAAGTGATTATGTTCGGTATATCGGTCTTCCATGGCCTACTATGGTAAACCCCTGCAGGTATGCAACCGAAGGTGCTTGGTACATGTATTTGGTGCAATATCGGTGCAAAGTAGGTGTTTCCTTGATCGGGCTATAACTTTCTTGGTTGATGTTGGATTGCTTTGCGGTCTTCGGGGGATAGTTAGGGAACATGTTGGCCAACATTTCCTTATTCCTCAGCCTGGCCGTACCTCTTACCGTCTAGGCGGTATACATGCTCTAAGTTGGAACTTGTGTTCCTTTGGGTAACTTCTCTGACTTTGACGCTTAATATCTTCCGTTCATATGCAGTCTAAGCTCTGCAACTCTCAGGAAAGCTAGTACTACTCATTTCCTTTCCATATCAGTCTTTGGCTTGTCGATCCAATGTCTACAGCCTTAGTTATTCACGTTCCCTGTGAAGGTAGGTTTTTGCCCATTTTCCAGTTCATGTGGTAACATTCCCGGACTTTGCCGGCTTTCTCTTCATGTGGTAACTTGCTTGCTTGTGTGGTAACTTGGAAGTGTATGTCTGACAGACCCAATCTCGGACTTAGCCGATTTTTCTCTTCATATCATATGGATCAATCACTAGGCCATCTTGCTTGCTTGTGTGGTAACTCGAAAGTGTATTTCTGACAGACCCAATCTCGGACTTAGCCGATTTTTCTCTTCATATTATATGGATCCATCATTAGGCCATCTTGCTTGCTTGTGTGGTAACTTGAAAGTGTATTTCCGACAGACCCAATCTCGGACTTAGCCGATTTTTCTCTTCATATTATATGGATCCATCACTAGGCCATCTTGCTTGCTTGTGTGGTAACTTGGAAGTGTATTTCTGACAGACCCAATCTGGGACTTAGCCGATTTTTCTCTTCATATTATATGGATCCTGGACTTAGCCGATTTTTCTCTTCATATCATATGGATCCATCACTAGGCCATCTTGCTTGCTTGTGTGGTAACTTGGAAGTGTATTTCTGACAGACCCAATCTGGGACTTAGCCGATTTTTCTCTTCATATTATATGGATCCTGGACTTAGCCGATTTTTCTCTTCATATCATATGGATCCATCACTAGGCCATCTTGCTTGCTTGTGTGGTAACTTGGAAGTGTATTTCTGACAGACCCAATCTGGGACTTAGCCGATTTTTCTCTTCATATTATATGGATCCTGGACTTAGCCGATTTTTCTCTTCATATCATATGGATCCATCACTAGGCCATCTTGCTTGCTTGTGTGGTAACTTGGAAGTGTATTTCTGACAGACCCAATCTGGGACTTAGCCGATTTTTCTCTTCATATTATATGGATCCTGGACTTAGCCGATTTTTCTCTTCATATCATATGGATCCATCATTAGGCCATCTTGCTTGCTTGTGTGGTAACTTGATAGTGTATTTCCGACAGACCCAATCTCGGACTTAGCCGATTTTTCTCTTCATATTATATGGTTCCATCACTAGGCCATCTTGCTTGCTTGTGTGGTATCTTGAAAGTGTATGTCTGACAGACCCAATCTCGGACTTAGCCGATTTTTCTCTTCATATAATATGGATCCTGGACTTAGCCTGTTATTAGGTTATTATATATGGATCCTGGACTTAGCCGATTATTAGGTTATTATATATGGATCCTGGACTTAGCCGATTTTTCTCTTCATATAATATGGATCCGGGACTTAGCCGATTATTAGGTTATTATATATGGATCCTGGACTTAGCCGATTTTTCGTTTCATATAATATGGATCCTGGACTTAGCCGATATTTCTCTTCATATAATATGGATCCGGGACTTAGCCGATTTTTCTGTTCATATAATATGGATC
>NW_026525173.1:40000-62500 GCF_943734705.1 Anopheles coustani | reverse complement strand
TCCACATAGGGCAAGCTGGATGAATCCATTTTACCCAGGACGGCCGAAGCGGCGTGGACCAGGGGAGAACTGAACTTTATACTTCACACCACAGTAAGTCTACGTGTCCTCTTCCACATAGGGCAAGCTAGAACTAACTATCTTACCCAGGACTGCCGAAGCAGCGTGGACCAGGGGAGGAACACACTTTTCATAGAAACGTAAGGCATCCATGACTGCCATAGTGCGTAAGCCGCCGCTGTGCGCGTAAACCCGTTCCCCGTAGGGAGGAGTCAAGCCGCCGCTTAGAGACGAAGTATGAAGTGTCCTCTTCCACATAGGGCAAGCTAGAATGAACTATCTTACCCAGGACCGCCGAAGCAGCGTGGACCAGGGGAGAACTGAACTTTATACTTCACACCACAGTATTGAGTAATGTGCCCTCTTCCACATAGGGCAAGCTGGAATGTTCCATTTTACCCAGGACGGCCGAAGCGGCGTGGACCAGTGGAGGACTACACAATCATGAGGTTTGATATCGACTTGTGTGTTTCAATAGGATACCGATGGTATGGTTTGAACCGATTTGATTTAGCCATTCTGAAGTCATCACTTGGTTGAAGCGCTGAACTAGGGAGGCATCGTTTACATATATATTGGTTTTCGCATGCTCTACTAGGTTAATGTCATGAGGTTGGCTATCGAGCATGCCCAAGTGATGACTTGATTGTGTGCTTGCTTGAATTCTTCACATTTCATACCATCGGTTAGTTGTCGAATCATTCCTCGGTCATAACCTTCGTTCTTGGTTCATGTATGCTCTCTTCCACATAAGGCAAGCTAGAATTAACTATCTTACCCAGGACCGCCGAAGCAGCGTGGACCAGGGGAGAACTATACTTTGTCTTGTATGCCCTCTTCCACATAGGGCAAGCTAGAACTAACTATCTTACCCAGGACCGCCGAAGCAGCGTGGACCAGTGGAGGACTATACTTTGTTCATAACACCACAGTATTGAGTAATGTGCCCTCTTCCACATAGGGCAAGCTAGAATGAACTATCTTACCCAGGACCGCCGGAGCAGTGTGGACCAGGGGAGGACTATACTTTATACTTCACACACTAGCCATATTGAAGTCATCACTTGGTTGAAGCACTGAACTAGGGCGAGTCTATCGTTTACTTTGCATTGGGATAATACGCTGCATGCTCTCTTAGGTTAATGTCATGTGGTTGGCTATAGAGCATGCCCAAGTGATGACTTTGTTTAAAGCTCAACAGGTAGAGTATTATGTCCTCTTCCACATAGGGCAAGCTAGAATTAACTATCTTACCCAGGACCGCCGGAGCAGCGTGGACCAGGGGAGAACTATACTTTGTCTTGTATGCCCTCTTCCACATAGGGCAAGCTAGAATTAACTATCTTACCCAGGACTGCAAAGCAGCGTGGACCAGTGGAGGACTATACTTTGTTCATTACACCACAGTATTAAGTATGGTGTCCTCTTCCACATAGGGCAAGCTAGAACTAACTATCTTACCCAGGACCGCCGAAGCAGTGTGGACCAGGGGAGGACTATACTTTATACTTCACACACTAGCCATACTGAAGTCATCACTTGGTTGAAGCGCTGAACTACGGCGGGGTAATCGTTTACAGGTTATAATCATATAGCTGCATGCTCATTAGTAGATAATGGAATATTGTATGGCAATATGAGCATGCCCAAGTGATGACTTTGTTTCAAGCTCAACAGGTAGGGTATTGAGTCCTCTTCCACATAGGGCAAGCTAGAATGAACTATCTTACCCAGGACCGCCGGAGCAGCGTGGACCAGTGGAGGACTCTATACTTTATACTTCACACCACAGTATTGAGTACGACTTGCATAAAGCCCCTAATGAGAACCACGAGGGCTCTCTCAATGTAGAACCACGAGGGCTCTAGTACCGATTCTCTCGGTACGGCTTGGTCCGTGTTCCTTTATGCTTGTACTCTTAGAAAGTCTCAACCCGGAGGTCTTGACTTTGATTGTCATAGTTGGACTACGACGGGGCATCCGACCATTGCTGATCGAACACCCCTGATTCACCATCTTTCGGGTAGGCGGTACGCGTACCTCCGGACGCGGAAGTCTCAACCCGGAGGTCTTGACTTTGATTGTCATAGTTGGACTACGACGGGGCATCCGACCATTGCTGATCGAACACCCCTGATTCATCATCTTTCGGGTAGGCGGTGCGCGCACCTCCGACGCGGAAGTCTCAACCCGGAGGTCTTGACTTTGTATTGTCATAGTTGGACTACGACGGGGTATCCGACTCATCGAATACCCCAGAAGCACACCATCTTTCGGGTAGGCGGTACGCGTACCTCCGGACGCGGAAAGTCTCAACCCGGAGGTCTTGACTTTGGTTGTCATAGTTGGACTATGACGGGGCATCCGACCATTGCTGATCGAACACCCCTGTTACACCATCTTTCGGATAGGCGGTGCGCGACACCACCGACGCGGAAAGTCTCAACCCGGAGGTCTTGACTTTGTATTGTTGGATAGTCCTCTTCCACTATAGGGCAAGCTGGAAATATTCCATTTTACCCAGGACTGCCGAGGCAGCGTGGACCAGGGGAGAACTTCACGGAATCTTCAGGCATCCATGATTGCCATAGTGCGTAAGCCGCCGCTGTGTGCGTCAACTCGTTCCCCGTGAGGAGGAGTCTAGCCGCCGCTAAAAGACGAAGCATTAAGTGTCCTCATTCCACTATAGGGCAAGCTAGAATGAACTATCTTACCCAGGACCGCCGAAGCAGCGTGGACCAGGCGAAGACTATACTTTATACTTCACACCACAGTATTGAGTACGACTTGCATAAAGCCCCTAATGAGAACCACGAGGGCTCTCTCAATGTAGAACCACGAGGGCTCTAGTACCGATTCTCTCGGTACGGCTTGGTCCGTGTTCCTTTATGCTTGTACTCGCGGAAAGTCTCAACCCGGAGGTCTTGACTTTGATTGTCATAGTTGGACTACGACGGGGCATCCGACCATTGCTGACCGAACACCCCTGATTCATCATCTTTCGGATAGGAGGTGCGCCCACCTCCGACGCGGAAGTCTCAACCCGGAGGTTCGGACTTAGAGTTTTTCCCATTTAAAAGTTTTTCTCTTAGCCATACTGAAGTCATCACTTGGTGAACGATTGAACTAGGGCGGGTTAATCGTTTATAGGTATCATGTGGTTTGCATGCTCTCTTAGGTTAAGGTCATGTGGTTGGCTATCGAGCATGCCCAAGTGATGACTTTGTTTCACGCTTGCTTGATTTCTTCATGATTCCCTGTTATATAGTGTAATCATTCGAGAACAGGGAATCTTTGGTTTTGCTCAACAGGTATTGGATGTCAACTTGGTATCTAGATCGCATTAAGTCTCAACCCTTAGGTTCGGACTTGTATAGTGACATCTTGTTACGGTCTTGAGTCTCAACCCGCAGGTTCGGACTACTTAGTGTTTGATCGAATATAATATGGCAACTTGTGCCTAAGTCTCAACCCGCAGGTTCGGACTTCTGTTTATTTGGCCAATGTATGTATAAGGCAACTTGTGCCTAAGTCTCAACCCGCAGGTTCGGACTTGTGTATTTGTTCGAAGTCATGTATAAGGCAACTTGTGCCTAAGTCTCAACCCGCAGGTTCGGACTTGTGTATTTGTTCGAAGTCATGTATAAGGCAACGTGTGCCTAAGTCTCAACCCGCAGGTTCGGACTTGTTAGTGTTTCGTCAACTTTCATATGGCAACTTGTGCCTGAGTCTCAACCCGCAGGTTCGGACTTCTATAGTGTTTCGTCAATTATCATATGGCAACTTGTGCCGAAGTCTCAACCCGCAGGTTCGGACTTCTGGAGGATCACTTGGCCACTAATGATCCTTCCGCAGGTTCACCTACGGAAACCTTGTTACGACTTTTACTTCCTCTAAATCATCAAGTTCGGTCAACTTCGATAAAGCAGACGCGGTTCACGAGGATCCAGCGAACGATCATCTCCAAAGACCTCACTAAATAATCCATCGGTAGTAGCGACGGGCGGTGTGTACAAAGGGCAGGGACGTATTCAACGCTGGCTGATGACCAGCACTTACTAGAAGTTCCGAGTTCATATGGACCATTGCAATCCATAATCCCTACTAAGTGAGTATTTGAGTGATTTCCCGTTCCTCTCGGAATAGGAGACACGCTGCTACCCACATTGTAGCACGCGTGTAGCCCAGAACATCTAAGGGCATCACGGACCTGTTATCGCTCGATCTCATTCTGCTAAACACAAATTGTCCTGCTAAGCAGCGTACCGTAAGTGCACTTGCGCACACGAACAGCGAAGGTGTCAGGTCATACTCCACCGAAAGGTCCTAACCCGTTCCAATCGGCATCGACGCATTAACGCTGACTGCGTTCTAGTTAGCATATGTGAGTCACGTTCGTTATCGGAATTAACCAGACAAATCAATCCACGAACTAAGAACGGCCATGCACCACTACCCTTAAATTTGAGAAAGAGCTATTAATCTGTCTCACCTCCATAAGTTCGGACCTGGTAAGTTTTCCCGTGTTGAGTCAAATTGAACCGCAAGCTCCATTTCATTGTGGTGCCCTTCCGTCAATTCCTTTAAGTTTCAACTTTGCAACCATACTTCCCCCGGAACCTGACTTTGGTTTCCCGGAAGCTACTGAGAGCACCTGGTTGTAGCGTCTCCCAATTGCTAGTTGGCATCGTTTACGGTTAGAACTAGGGCGGTATCTAATCGCCTTCGATCCTCTAACTTTCGTTCTTGATTAAAGAAAGCATCCTTGACAAATGCCTTCGCTTTAGTTAGTCTTACGACGGTCTACGAATTTCACCTCTCGCGCCGTAATACTAGTGTCCCCAACTACTTCTGTTAATCATTACCTCCGGTCTGAGTACAAACCAATGAAAGATTAGACCAAGGTCGTATTCCATTATTCCATGCAAGATTATTCTAGGGCGTTTGGGCACCCTGCTTTAAGCACTCTAATTTGTTCAAGGTAAACGTGAGCGGTCGAGCTCTATGTTACACTTGCACCCGTTGAAGGGCACACCATGACACAGACTTGGTGCCCTACCACACCATTGAGTCGCAACCAGATTCCGACTTGGCCCACCGACCACGGGTTGACCGGGTCGGCGGAGCCGGACTGTGTTGGACAAGTATCAACTTCGAACGTTTTAACCGCAACAATTTTAATATACGCTAGTGGAGCTGGAATTACCGCGGCTGCTGGCACCAGACTTGCCCTCCACTTGATCCTCGTAGAAGGATTTATGCTCTACTCATTCCAATTATGAAACATCATTAAAGAGTTTCATATTGTTATTTCTCGTCACTACCTCCCCGTCCCGGGATTGGGTAATTTACGCGCCTGCTGCCTTCCTTGGATGTGGTAGCCATTTCTCAGGCTCCCTCTCCGGAATCGAACCCTGATTCCCCGTTACCCGTTGCAACCATGGTAGTCCTCTATACTACCATCCATAGTTGATAGGGCAGATATTTGCGAGATCTGTCGTCGGTGCGAGACCATACGATCAGCATCATTATCCAGACTTCAACTCAATGACACGGAGAACCCGCGATTGGTTTGACTAATAAGTGCACCAGTTCCCGCGAGGGTCCTGGCATGTTGCATGTATTAGCTCTAGATTTTCCACAGTTATCCAAGTAACTAGGTTGATGATCTCGTAAATTATAGCTGTTATACTGAGCCTTATGCGGTTTCACATTAAATCTGTTTGTACTTAGACATGCATGGCTTAACCTTTGAGACGAGCGTATATTACTGGTAGGATCAACCAGAATTCCGACTTTGCGTTCGAATGTTCATTGTCCCATTGCACCCGGAGGAGCAAACACCACGTTCTATATGTTGTCAAGTCCGGTAGCACACGGGAGGCGAGCCCCCGTGCGAACCTCATTGCCCTCGTATCACACACACCCGATGCACCGGACAGGCACTTGAGCGGCATTCGACTCCGCTAAGCGCACGTGCGCCCGATTGTGCATGCGCTGACGGGGCCTTCATACCCCTACCACAGCGACCTTATGCCAAACTTCCATGAATACTTAGGTGAGCTGACAAGGGCCTTCATTTCCCTACCATCAACTAAAGGACACGCTAGGCGCGTCCGATCATTGCAACTGCGGGGCTTTCATACCCCAATCACCACAGTACGCAATTCACCAGAGTTTAATCACAACCCCCCCGGACATGGCACACTATTAACTTGCAACAAAACTTAGTGTGTGCCGGGCACATCGGTTCCACAAAATCATTCCCGATGTACCCCAATTGGGGTTGTGAACGCATCCATGGTCCTCTGACACACCCAACCAAGCGTGGATACTACATACCTCAAACACCCAGTACACTAACAGACAAATCAATATATGGTTGCTTTCCCCCAGACATTTGCCAATCACTTGGCACCCGGACGGGAACTCGCTCCTGATTGCGCCATTGCCACCCATTTGCCAAGAGCGAGTTCTGTATGTAGATTTCATTTGGAAAGACAACCGTGTACTGGATATTCTATCCGACGATTACAGATGACGAGTACGAGACTCGACTACACTCACGGATAATACATTTTGGGTCGAGATTGCTTTCGGGGTTTTCGATTGGTCTTGCGCTTGTAAACGTATAACTTTGACTTGTGGTAACCTCGGTATGTTAGTCGATCACGTGGTTGTGAACTGGGTAGGGGTGGGCAATCTGTTCACTTGCACTCTGGGTAGGAATATGGTGAGCGCTATAGGTTAAAGATCATGGTATGGTTCCATCGTGATGACTTTCGCTAGATAGTAGTATGTTTGGATAGTTATAACGTTTTTGGCCATTTGTTCATAGTGTTCGGTTCATTCAGGAATTCGATTGGTCTTTGCTTCACACACGTGGTCGATCACTTGGATGTGAACTAGGGTGAGATTAAGGTGTTCACTAGTGCTCTTCGGTTTTGGATCAGTAATGAGCACTTGATTGGTTTCGCATAATATGTATCCATAGTGATGACTCTTTCCAGCTTAAGATTTCGTTACCGGTTTCGAATCCTCCCCACGTTCGCTTTTACTTGGTTAGGTTTTCGAGTGTAGATTTGAAAGCAATCTCATGTATGTATCCCATCTGATATAAGCCACTGACAGTTCATGTCACCTCGTTCAACTCTCGCTGGGTCACAGAAGTATGTTACTGCGCCCATTATCCCTACTCGGATAGGTTCGGTTCGTTCGTTTTATACTACGGTGAGTAAACTCAATTTGTGCATCGCATAGCCATGGAAAGCAAGCTTTCGCGGGCCTCTTCGACTGTTTTGATACGAGCTGTGCCCGTGATGCTTGTCATCCCAGGATACTAGACCCCTTTGGACGACCGCATGACCATCAGAAAGTAAATTCCACGTTCGATTTGGGGTGTGAACCCCGAACATAAAGTCTTTGTGTAGAACCACGAGGGCTCTATAGTACCGATTCTCTCGGTACGCTTGGTCCGTGTTCCTTTATGTTCGTACTCTTGTGAATAAGATTCACGTTCGTTTTGGGATATTTGCTACTGTCACCGTTTGAGTACTATGGGGCTTGAACCCCTAACATAAAGTCTTTGTGTAGAACCACGAGGGTTCTATAGTACCGATTCTCTCGGTACGCTTGGTCCGTGTTCCTTTATGTTCGTACTCTTGTGTGTATAATATTCATGTTCGGTTTGGGATATTTGCTACTTTCACCAGGGTCCCGTTCTTCATACAAGTCTGCCTTGCTAATGTGGTAACTTTATAGTGTAGTTCTGACATCCCAATTTTGGGACTTAGCCGATTTTTCGTATATTTCCATATGACCCATAGGGTCCCTTTCTTCATACAAGCTTGCCTAGGGCGATCGGTCAAAACTGTCTTACTATTCGATTGGTCTTCGCACTTTCACCCTAGGCAGTTCGCCTAGGTCTGTCTTCTTGAGGAGGCCAAAACCCGAAATAAGGAGGTTCGGCCGACCCTGAAACCTCCCCTGTCTGAACTACACTAACCCGATTTTTCAGGGTCCTCAGCGCCATACAACTTTGCCTAGGTCACTTGTACTCTTGACTTAGGCCATCCGACTTGGTCCGTGTTTCTTCCTAGGGTTCACCTAGGTACTTTGCCTTGCTTGATGTGGTAACTTTTTAGTGTAGTTCAGACATCCTAATTTTGGGACTTAGCCGATTTTTCATGTATTTCCATATGACCCATAGGGTCCCTTTCTTCATACAAGCTTGCCTAGGGCGATCGGTCAAAACTTGTCTTACTATTCGATTGGTCTTCGCACTTTCACCCTAGGCAGTTCGCCTAGGTCTGTCTTCTTGAGGAGGCCAAAACCCGAAATAAGGAGGTCCAGCCGACCCTGAAACCTCCCCTGTCTTAACTACACTAACCCGATTTTTCATGGTCCTTAGCGCCATACAACTTTGCCTAGGTCACTTGTACTCTTGACTTAGGCCATCTGACTTGGTCCGTGTTTCTTCCTAGGGTTCACCTAGGTACTTTGCCTTGCTTGATGTGGTAACTTTTTAGTGTAGTTCAGACATCCCAATTTCGGGACTTAGCCGATTTTTCGTATATTTCCATATGACCCATAGGGTCCCTTTCTTCATACAAGCTTGCCTAGGGCGATCGGTCAAAACTTGTCTTACTATTCGATTGGTCTTCGCACTTTCACCCTAGGCACTTTGCCTAGGTCTGTCTTCTTGAGGAGGCCAAAACCCGAAATAAGGAGGTTCAGCCGACCCAGAAACCTCCCCTGTCTGAACTACACTAACCCGATTTTTCAGGGTCCTCAGCGCCATACAACTTTGCCTAGGTCACTTGTACTCTTGACTTAGGCCATCTGACTTGGTCCGTGTTTCTTCCTAGGGTTCACCTAGGTACTTTGCCTTGCTTGATGTGGTAACTTTTTAGTGTAGTTCAGACATCCCAATTTTGGGACTTAGCCGATTTTTCATGTATTTCCATATGACCCATAGGGTCCCTTTCTTCATACAAGCTTGCCTAGGGCGATCGGTCAAAACTTGTCTTACTATTCGATTGGTCTTCGCACTTTCACCCTAGGCAGTTTGCCTAGGTCTGTCTTCTTGAGGAGGCCAAAACCCGAAATAAGGAGGTTCAGCCGACCCAGAAACCTCCCCTGTCTGAACTACACTAACCCGATTTTTCAGGGTCCTCAGCGCCATACAACTTTGCCTAGGTCACTTGTACTCTTGACTTAGGCCATCTGACTTGGTCCGTGTTTCTTCCTAGGGTTCACCTAGGTACTTTGCCTTGCTTGCTGTGGTAACTTTTTAGTGTAGTTCAGACATCCCAATTTTGGGACTTAGCCGATTTTTCATGTATTTCCATATGACCCATAGGGTCCCTTTCTTCATACAAGCTTGCCTAGGGCGATCGGTCAAAACTTGTCTTACTATTCGATTGGTCTTCGCACTTTCACCCTAGGCAGTTTGCCTAGGTGTAGCTTCTTGAGGAGGTCAAAACCCAAAATAAGGAGGTTCAGCCGACCCAAAAACCTCCCCTGTCTAAACTACACTAACCAGATTTTTCAGGGTCCTCACCGTCATACAACTTTGCCTAGGTCACTTGCACTCTTGACTTAGGCCATCTGACTTGGTCCGTGTTTCTTGCTAGGGTTCACCTAGGTAGTTTGCCTTGCTTGATGTGGTAACTTTTAAGTGTAGTTCTGACATCCCAATTTTGGGACTTAGCCGATTTTTCATGTATTTCCATATGACCCTTAGGGTCCCTTTCTTCATACAAGCTTGCCTAGGGCGATCGGTCAAAACTTGTCTTACTATTCGATTGGTCTTCGCACTTTCACCCTAGGCAGTTTGCCTAGGTGTAGCTTCTTGATGAGGCCAAAACCCAAAATAAGGGGGTTCGGCCGACCCAAAAACCTACCCTGTCTAAACTACACTAACCAGATTTTTCAGGGTCCTCAGCGCCATACAACTTTGCCTAGGTCACTTGTTCTATTGACTTAGGCCATCTGACTTGGTCCGTGTTTCTTCCTAGGGTTCACCTAGGTACTTTGCCTTGCTTGGTGTGGTAACTTTTTATTGTAGTTCTGACATCCTCATTTTGGGACTTAGCCGATTTTTCGTAAAATACCATATGACCCGTATGGGTCCTTTCCTTCATATAAGTTTGCCTTGCTTGGTATGGTAACATTTGAGTGTAGTTCTGACATCATCATTTTGGGACTTAGCCGATTTTTCGTAAAATACCATATGACCCATATGGGTCCTTTGCTTCATATAAGTTTGCCTTGCTTGGTGTGGTAACATTTGAGTGTAGTTCTGACATCATCATTTTGGGACTTAGCCGATTTTTCGTAAAATACCATATGACCCATATGGGTCCTTTCCTTCATATAAGTTTGCCTTGCTTGGTATGGTAACATTTGAGTGTAGTTCTGACATCATCATTTTGGGACTTAGCCGATTTTTCGTAAAATACCATATGACCCATATGGGTCCTTTGCTTCATATAAGTTTGCTTTGCTTGGTGTGGTAACATTTGAGTGTAGTTCTGACATCCCCATTTTGGGACTTAGCCGATTTTTCAATCAATACCATATGACCCATCAGGGTCCTTTGCTTCATATAAGTTTGCCTTGCTTGGTGTGGTAACATTTGAGTGTAGTTCTGACATCCCCATTTTGGGACTTAGCCGATTTTTCGTAAAATACCATATGACCCATCAGGGTCCTTGCCTTCATATAAGTTTGCCTTGCTTGTCGTGGTAACACATGAGTGTAGTTCTGACATCCCCATTTTGGGACTTAGCCGATTTTTCGTAAAATACCATATGACCCATCAGGGTCCTTTCCTTCATATAAGTTTGCCTTGCTTGGTGTGGTAACATTTGAGTGTAGTTCTGACATCCCCATTTTGGGACTTAGCCGATTTTTCGATCAATACCATATGACCCATCAGGGTCCTTTGCTTCATATAAGTTTGCCTTGCTTGGTGTGGTAACATTTGAGTGTAGTTCTGACATCATCATTTTGGGACTTAGCCGATTTTTCGTAAAATACCATATGACCCATCAGGGTCCTTGCCTTCATATAAGTTTGCCTTGCTTGGTGTGGTAACACATGAGTGTAGTTCTGACATCCCCATTTTGGGACTTAGCCGATTTTTCGTAAAATACCATATGACCCATCAGGGTCCTTTCCTTCATATAAGTTTGCCTTGCTTGATGTGGTAACATTTGAGTGTAGTTCAGACATCCCCATTTTGGGACTTAGCCGATTTTTCGATCCATACCATATGACCCATCAGGGTCCTTGCCTTCATATAAGTTTGCCTTGCTTGGTGTGGTAACATTTTAGTGTAGTTCTGACATCACCATTTTGGGACTTAGCCGATTTTTCGTAAAATACCATATGACCCATCAGGGTCCTTGCCTTCATATAAGTTTGCCTTGCTTGGTGTGGTAACACATGAGTGTAGTTCTGACATCCCCATTTTGGGACTTAGCCGATTTTTCGATCAATACCATATGACCCATCAGGGTCCTTTCCTTCATATAAGTTTGCCTTGCTTGGTGTGGTAACATTTGAGTGTAGTTCTGACATCATCATTTTGGGACTTAGCCGATTTTTCGTAAAATACCATATGACCCATCAGGGTCCTTGCCTTCATATAAGTTTGCCTTGCTTGGTGTGGTAACACATGAGTGTAGTTCTGACATCCCCATTTTGGGACTTAGCCGATTTTTCGTAAAATACCATATGACCCATCAGGGTCCTTTCCTTCATATAAGTTTGCCTTGCTTGATGTGGTAACATTTGAGTGTAGTTCAGACATCCCCATTTTGGGACTTAGCCGATTTTTCGATCCATACCATATGACCCATCAGGGTCCTTGCCTTCATATAAGTTTGCCTTGCTTGGTGTGGTAACATTTTAGTGTAGTTCTGACATCACCATTTTGGGACTTAGCCGATTTTTCGTAAAATACCATATGACCCATCAGGGTCCTTGCCTTCATATAAGTTTGCCTTGCTTGGTGTGGTAACACATGAGTGTAGTTCTGACATCCCCATTTTGGGACTTAGCCGATTTTTCGTAAAATACCATTTGACCCATCAGGGTCCTTTCCTTCATATAAGTTTGCCTTGCTTGATGTGGTAACATTTGAGTGTAGTTCAGACATCCCCATTTTGGGACTTAGCCGATTTTTCGATCCATACCATATGACCCATCAGGGTCCTTGCCTTCATATAAGTTTGCCTTGCTTGGTGTGGTAACATTTTAGTGTAGTTCTGACATCACCATTTTGGGACTTAGCCGATTTTTCGTAAAATACCATATGACCCATCAGGGTCCTTTGCTTCATATAAGTTTGCCTTGCTTGGTGTGGTAACACATGAGTGTAGTTCTGACATCCCCATTTTGGGACTTAGCCGATTTTTCGTAAAATACCATATGACCCATCAGGGTCCTTTCCTTCATATAAGTTTGCCTTGCTTGATGTGGTAACATTTGAGTGTAGTTCAGACATCCCCATTTTGGGACTTAGCCGATTTTTCGATCCATACCATATGACCCATCAGGGTCCTTGCCTTCATATAAGTTTGCCTTGCTTGGTGTGGTAACATTTTAGTGTAGTTCTGACATCACCATTTTGGGACTTAGCCGATTTTTCGTAAAATACCATATGACCCATCAGGGTCCTTGCCTTCATATAAGTTTGCCTTGCTTGGTGTGGTAACACATGAGTGTAGTTCTGACATCCCCATTTTGGGACTTAGCCGATTTTTCGTAAAATACCATATGACCCATCAGGGTCCTTTCCTTCATATAAGTTTGCCTTGCTTGATGTGGTAACATTTGAGTGTAGTTCAGACATCCCCATTTTGGGACTTAGCCGATTTTTCGATCCATACCATATGACCCATCAGGGTCCTTGCCTTCATATAAGTTTGCCTTGCTTGGTGTGGTAACATTTTAGTGTAGTTCTGACATCACCATTTTGGGACTTAGCCGATTTTTCGTAAAATACCATATGACCCATCAGGGTCCTTTGCTTCATATAAGTTTGCCTTGCTTGGTGTGGTAACATTTGAGTGTAGTTCTGACATCACCATTTTGGGACTTAGCCGATTTTTCGTAAAATACCATATGACCCATCAGGGTCCTTGCCTTCATATAAGTTTGCCTTGCTTGGTGTGGTAACATTTTAGTGTAGTTCTGACATCACCATTTTGGGACTTAGCCGATTTTTCGTAAAATACCATATGACCCATCAGGGTCCTTTGCTTCATATAAGTTTGCCTTGCTTGGTGTGGTAACACATGAGTGTAGTTCTGACATCCCCATTTTGGGACTTAGCCGATTTTTCGTAAAATACCATATGACCCATCAGGGTCCTTTGCTTCATATAAGTTTGCCTTGCTTGGTGTGGTAACATTTGAGTGTAGTTCTGACATCCCCATTTTGGGACTTAGCCGATTTTTCGATCAATACCATATGACCCATCAGGGTCCTTTGCTTCATTTAAGTTTGCCTTGCTTGGTGTGGTAACATTTGAGTGTAGTTCTGACATCCCCATTTTGGGACTTAGCCGATTTTTCGATCAATACCATATGACCCATCAGGGTCCTTTCCTTCATATAAGTTTGCCTTGCTTGATGTGGTAACACATGAGTGTAGTTCTGACATCCCCATTTTGGGACTTAGCCGATTTTTCGATCCATCCCATATGACCCATCAGGGTCCTTTTTCTTCATATAAGTTTCCCAAGACTTAGTGCTTTTTTCCTTTGGACACCAATATCACCCTTGCGGGTATCTTTGATCTTCTCACTTTGTATTGGCCGAATGTAGGTCTTGCCATGCCAAACATATAATTGTTCTACACCAAGTCTCTATCTCGTACCGCCAGCTCGGTACATTCGATTAACCTGCCCTTAAGGCACCCGGGACTTAGCCATTTTTTCACATTTTTCATGATTTTGAGGCAACTTTTCTCGACTTTGTCACCTTATATCACCAAGATCCTTTCCCTTTAGCGCTTCACTCTGTTCGTATGATATTTAGCGCTGACTATCACCTTTCTGTCGCTGAGCTCAACTTCTTATTCGGTGCCATAGAGCCAGAGATATTTGGTGTATGCTGTTATAAGGGAAGTTTGTCACTTTTTCAAAGGCCCACTTTGGGACGCCCATATCTCACCTTCAGGTATCTTCGATCTTCTTGTCGTCTATGGACGAAACTTAGGCCTTGTCTTGGCCAACTTATAAATGTTCTACGGCCAAGCCGTATCTCTTACCGCCAGCCCGGTATTCATGGACTTAGTTGGATTTTCGCCTCTCGTGGTAACAATTTCAGACTTTGACTCACAATAACACCCAAACGGTCACATGCTAGCGCTTTGCTTGGAAGGAATTATAGTTAGCGCTACCTTTTCTCTTTCCATCGATACCTTGTTCGTTCCATTCCATGCCATACAGCCGAAGTTATGATGTTTCCCGTTTTCCATATCATGTGGAGCTTATGCTCTGGGAAAACCATCTAACACCTGTACCACCCTTTTAGGTACCACCGATCTCGAGACTATGTTCGGGCCAAATATAGGTTATAACATGCCCAACTTATAATTGTTCTACACCAAGTCTCTATCTCTTACCGCCTGCTCGGTATTTTACTCGTAAGTCCAAATTTCACAACTTGTACTTTTTGGCCCAATGTACTCGAGTTTCAATTTTGGTAACATTTTTCGACTTTGACGCTTAATAACTTCCAAATCATGCTAGTTAGCGCTTTGCTTTCTTCTAGTCGTATCTAGCGCTGGGTGTTACCTTTCCAAAACACATCCTAGCTTTACAATCCATGCCATACAGCCGGAGCTACATGGTGCACAAGTCAAATCCATTTTAGCCATGTTTCATTTTTGCCAATTTTTGACCACTCGTATCACCCTTCCAGAGTGGTCCGATCTTCTCGCTGTCTATGGACGACTTTTAGGTCTCGTAGAGGCAAACTTATAAGTATTCTACGTCAACCCGCTATCTCTTACCGCCTGCTCGGTATTCTTGGTCTTGTGTGATTTTTGGAAATTTTGGTATTATTTTTCCACTTTGTCGCTTAATAACTCAGTTTTGCTCAACACTTAGCGCTTCGGTTGTTTGGGATTATAGTTAGCGCTCGGTTCGACCTTTCCAACACTGATCTTAGCATGTCGATCCGTTCCATACAGCCTGAGTTATTCGCGATACCGTGTTTCAACCCATTTCTCAAGTCTCGTTTTGGTCCAACTTTGAACCAGCCATATCACCCTGATGGGTACCTCCGATCTTCTCGCTCTATATTGGCCAAAGTTAGGTCTTGTGGTAACGTACTTATGATTGTTCTACGCCGTGTTCGTAGCTCTTATCGTTCGCCCGCTATTTTCGATCATAAGGTGAATTTTCGCCTCTAAACCACCATTTTTCACCTTTGCCCTCTAATATGACCGACTTGCTCAACACCTAGCGCTTCGCTTGGTAGGACACATAGCTAGCGCTCGTCAAGACCTTTCCAACGCATATCCAAGCTTTCCGATCCGAGCCATACAGCCTGAGCTATAGGCGATACCGTTTTTCCCATTTTCTTGGTCACACGCACTTTAGGGTACCCCTTTTTGCCTTTGACCCTTAATACCTCCTCCGGGTCACTAGTAGGCGCTCAGCTTGGTAGGAAACATAGCTAGAGCAGGCCTTCACCTTTCCAAAACTGCCGAAAGTGTACCGATCTGACATCTAGAACCAAAGTTATGGTCATTCCCATCATGCTCTACTTTCATGGTCAACCTCCACCAAGCACACCTAGGTTGGACCAACTTTCACCAACTCATCTCGAACCCCAAATTTGCTTCGACCTACTAGGTTTCCCTAGTAAAGTGGTCAAAACATCCATTACAACACGACTGGTCTTTCTGGTGGTCGACCTAGGCGACTTTGTTCGACGACCACCACCCCATGGAACTAAAAGACGTCCCTTGATACGGACCACCGATACATTTTCCGGCCTGTCTAAACTACACTCATCGAAATTTTTTTGGGTCCCCACCGTCATACAAGTTTGCCTAGGTCAAGTTTTTCTTCCGGATCGGCCGCGGACCTCACTTTTCATTATCTAGGGAGGCCATAGGGCCCCAAAAGGGGTTTTTTTAAATTTTCGACACTTTCGACTTTGGTCGGATTTTTTCCGATTTTGGTCCGACCTAGGGACTTGGTGGTCCAAGGAGCCTCGGGACTAAACTTTTTTCTCAGGGGTCCCTACCTCCATACAACTTTGCCTAGGTCAATTTTTTGTTCCAAATCGACCGCGGATTTCACTTTTCAATATCTGGGGCTCGTGTAGAGTCCGAATATGAGGTTTTCTCATTTTTCGACATTTTCGACTTTTTTCGACTTTTTTCGGGTTTTTCGACCTAGGGGTCCGCCGAACAAATTTTGGGTCAAAAATTTTTATTGAACTAGTCGAAAGTACGCAAAAAGATAAGACTTTTTGCCGAAGACACCATGCCCCGGAACCGACTCCTTCCCCTTCAAAATTGGGGACAAACGTGATTTTTGAAACTTTTCCTTAGGGAGCCCAAGACTTAGAAAATTTTCAAATTCTCGATTTTTCGATTGCGAGCTAGCGCTTTGCGGTCTTCGGCAATGTTGTAGATCTCGACGAGATAAGACTTTTTGGTCAAGGGACATTTTGCCCTCCGACCCCTCCTTCCCCCCGCAAATCGCCCCCCAAAGTGCAATTTTTGCATTTTCACCTCTTTGCACGCACTGTTCGGCCCAAATGGCCACTTTCTATGGGTCTGAGCGCTTTGCGGTCTTCGGCAAACATTTAGAGCGTACCAAGCCCTAATTATAATTCTTCTACACCACCTTCGTACCTCTTCATCCCTGGCCGCTATTCGCGTACCAAGGTAATTTTTGTTCATTTTGTCAACATTTTTCATCTTTGACTGCTTATATCGGCCTTGCCATGAACCGATAGCGCTTCGCTGTGTTCTAACGTAAGTTAGTACTGCTCAATACCTTTCCAAATCATGTCTTAGATTGTCATTTGCTTGCATACAGCCGGAGCTATGAGCGATACCGTAAAAAGTACCGAAACTTGGAAAAATCCTTTGATCGCCCATATCCCCCCTTTGGGGGCCAGATATCGAAAAAAGTTCTGATTCAAAAAGTTGCGCATTAACGTGTTCTAGTTATGCCTAGAACATTTCACTTCGCTAGCTGGCCTGCAACTTAGCCGTAATTGGGATTTTAGGGTGTTCTTGGAGGGCCCATTTCCTGCGACTTGGTATCTTTTGGGCCCAATGTTTCTCTAATATCTCCACGAGTTTTCCAGATAGCCTTTTCAAACTTTCAGGGTGCCTAGAACACCTCAAGACCTTTCCAACGCTATGCCGTTTGCCTCGCTCGGACATCTACAGCCAAAGTTATTCGAGGTACACGGTACCTTACCCTGTTTTCTCAGTACTTGGTCGAAAATTTCGATCAGCCATATGACCGACTTGGACAACCCTGAGCGGGTTGGCCCCATATAACTAAACTTTCGTCTCGTGTAGGCAAACTTATAAATGTTCCACGTCAACTCGCTATCTCGTACCGCCTTGACGGTATACTTGGTCCAAGGGCCATTTCCAGCGACTTGGTCGCAATTTCGCTCTAAGTTTCGCTAATACCTTCGTCCGTGGACATGGTGATTTTTTGTTCGTATTTTTCCTTGATAGTCCCACTCAAGACTATTCCATACCAGAGCCAAGCGTCCCGCTAAGTGCCATACAGCCTGAGCAGTAATTCATGAAAGGTACCTCTACCAGTTTTTGCCATACTTGGGTACAAACTTTGGATCGCCCATATCTCCACTTTGGAGGCCAGCCAGCACCTTGGCCTCATATACTTTTTTGTTGGTCATACCATGCACCAAATATAATTGTTCTACGCCAACTTGCTATCTCTTCTCCAACTTGCCGTTATTCTTGGTCCAAGTCCCATTTCATTCGTTTTTGGACCCATTTTGCTATATGTTTCACTAATAGCTTCGGCCATGGACAAGCTGATTTTCTATTTGTATTTTTCCTTGATAGTCCCACTCAAGACCATTCCAAAACACGCCGCAGCTTGTCGCTCGGTGGCAAACTGACCGAGTTATAATTCATGAAAGGTACCTCACCTTGGTACACCACGTGGTCGGCCCAAACCATAAACCGACCAAACGACCGACTTGGAGCACCCTGACCGGGTTGCCCCCGTATAATGAAAGTTGCGTCTCTACACGCCCAACTTATGAATATTCTACGCCAAGTCGCTATCTCTTACCGGTAAGCCGGTATTCACCTTCCAAGGGTGATTTTGGTCAAGTGCCATTTCCTGCGACTTGGTCCCCGAATTGGACCATCATCACCTAATATCTCCGTGGTCTTTCAACTCAGCCTCATGAAACTTTCAGGGTAGATAGGTCTCCCCAAGACCTTTCCAACGGTATGCCGTTTGTCTTGCTCGGCCATCTACAGCCGAAGTTATTCATGGTACTTGGTACCTTACCCTGTTTTTTCCATACTTGTTCATACTTGGGTACAAACTTTGAATCGCCCATATCACCACTTTGGAGGCCAGCCAGCGCCTTGGCCCCATACACATTTTTGTTGGTCATACCACGCACTAGTTATAAATGTTCTACGCAAGCTTGCTATCTCTTCTCCAACTTGCGGTTATTTTTGACTCAAGTCCCATTTCCATAGTTTTTGGTACCAATTTGCTCTATATTTCGCTAATAGCTTCGCCCAAGGACTTTGTGATTTTTTGTTCGCATTTTTCCTAAATAGTCCCACTCAAGACTATTCCAAATCACACCTTAGCTTGTCGCTCAGTGCCATACAGCCAGAGTTTTAATTCATGAAAGGTACATAACCTTGGTACACCACGTGGTCGGTCCAAACCATCAACCAACCATATGACCGACTTCGAGTCGAGCTAGCGGCTAGGCTCAATATAATGAAATGCGTGTCTTGATGCGAGCTACTGACGGTCTGAACAATGTAGCTCGCTAGCTCGTCTCTAAACTTGTATTTTGGTCGAATATTGGGTGTTCATGTACCACTTCGGGTAACATGGACTTTGGTGCAACTTTACCACTTGTGCACTTAATTACTTCCCGGTCATTCAAGTCTTTGCCTTCATACTTTCAGGGTAGTTAGGTCTCGTCGAGACCTTTCCATACATATGCCAAACTCATCGATCGGACATCTATAGCCCGAGTTATTCGCGGTACACCGTACCTTACCCTGTTTTTTCCTCAATTGGGTACAAACCTTGGAACACCCATATCGCCCCTTTAGAGACTAGCTGGCACGTTGGCCTCATATAATGATAAGTGCACCTCAACTAGGGCTACTGACGGTCAGAACATTTCAACTTGCTAGCTCGGGCCCACACTTGTGTTTTTCTCGAATATATGGTTCAAGTGTGCCACTTTGGGCACTTTTGGACATTTTGTCCCCACACAACTTTCTTGCCTTGGTAGATAGGGTCTTGTGTTTTTGGACAAAAAGATGCACCAAGATATGGTCTAACTTTCGTTCTTGTACCGCAAAGCGCTACCTCCAACACCCGAGGAGATAGAAAGTGATTATGTTCGGTATATCGGTCTTCCATGGCCTACTATGGTAAGCCCCTGCAGGTATGCAACCGAAGGTGCTTGGTACATGTATTTGGTGCAAAATCGGTGCAAAGTAGGTGTTTCCTTGATCGGGCTATAACTTTCTTGGTTGATGTTGGATTGCTTTGCGGTCTTCGGGGGATAGTTAGGGAACATGTTGGCCAACATTTTCTTATTCCTCAGCCTGGCCGTACCTCCTACCGTCTAGGCGGTATTCATGCTCTAAGTTGGAACTTGTGTTCCTTCGGGCAACTTTTCTGACTTTGACGCTTAATATCTTCCGTTCATATGCAGTCTAAGCTCTGCAACTCTCAGGAAAGCTAGTACTACTCATTTCCTTTCCATATCAGTCTTTGGCTTGTCGATCCAATGTCTACAGCCTTAGTTATTCACGTTCCCTGTGAAGGTAGGTTTTTGCCCATTTTCCAGTTCATGTGGTAACATTCCCGGACTTTGCCGGCTTTCTCTTCATGTGGTAACTTGCTTGCTTGTGTGGTAACTTGGAAGTGTATGTCTGACAGACCCAATCTCGGACTTAGCCGATTTTTCTCTTCATATCATATGGATCAATCACTAGGCCATCTTGCTTGCTTGTGTGGTAACTTGAAAGTGTATGTCTGACAGACCCAATCTGGGACTTAGCCGATTTTTCTCTTCATATCATATGGATCCATCACTAGGCCATCTTGCTTGCTTGTGTGGTAACTTGGAAGTGTATTTCTGACAGACCCAATCTGGGACTTAGCCGATTTTTCTCTTCATATCATATGGATCCATCACTAGGCCATCTTGCTTGCTTGTGTGGTAACTTGGAAGTGTATTTCTGACAGACCCAATCTGGGACTTAGCCGATTTTTCTCTTCATATCATATGGATCCATCACTAGGCCATCTTGCTTGCTTGTGTGGTAACTTGGAAGTGTATTTCTGACAGACCCAATCTGGGACTTAGCCGATTTTTCTCTTCATATTATATGGATCCTGGACTTAGCCGATTTTTCTCTTCATATCATATGGATCCATCACTAGGCCATCTTGCTTGCTTGTGTGGTAACTTGGAAGTGTATTTCTGACAGACCCAATCTGGGACTTAGCCGATTTTTCTCTTCATATTATATGGATCCTGGACTTAGCCGATTTTTCTCTTCATATCATATGGATCCATCACTAGGCCATCTTGCTTGCTTGTGTGGTAACTTGGAAGTGTATTTCTGACAGACCCAATCTGGGACTTAGCCGATTTTTCTCTTCATGTTATATGGATCCTGGACTTAGCCGATTATTAGGTTATTATATATGGATCCTGGACTTAGCCGATTTTTCTCTTCATATAATATGGATCCTGGACTTAGCCGATTATTAGGTTATAATATATGGATCCTGGACTTAGCCGATTTTTCTCTTCATATAATATGGATCCGGGACTTAGCCGATTTTTCGTTTCATATAATATGGATCCTGGACTTAGCCGATATTTCTCTTCAAATAATATGGATCCGGGACTTAGCCAATTTTTCTCTTCATGTGGTAACGTATGCCAATCGCTCACAAGTCATGGGATAAGGGTACTTGTGTTCTTCCATCTTCTAAGTCCCGCACTGGGACATCGTGATCGCCCCAAGTCCGGAATAGCGCCAAGTCAAGCCCCACGGTGGCCGTGCAGGACCTGTTAGCGGCGGCCCCACTGACAGCACTAATCCGGACTTAGAAATTATATCTTTCTAATCGAACACCACACACGCAACACCACCATACCACCATCTCCTTGCAAGTACCTAAGTACCCGCAACTCCATGGTGAAGGCAATGTCACTCCATCACCAACCTCTTTGCACTGCAAGCACTTGCGTACCCACAACACTCCGAAGAAGGCAACGGCGCGCGATGCTCGACTCCACACACCACACCACACCACACCACCGATGGCCAGCCAGCCAGCCAGCCCAGCTAAGGGCTAACCCACCAACCAACCACCAATGGCCTAGGCCAGCCGGATCCCACCTTCAAGTCCAAGCACAGCCAAGTGCAAGTACCGCCAAGTGTTCACCAACCAACCATCACACCAGGTCAGCCGGCCGGTACCCACCTTCAAGTGCCATTACCCTCGGGTGCAAGCTCAATCAAGTGTTAACCAACCAACCCGGCCAAGGCAGCCAACAGGCCGGCACCCTACAGCACCGACCCGCCATCACCACCTCAACCGTTGACCATGCAAGTGGTCTCGGACAACAGGCGATACCCGAAGTACATCCGAAGAGTGTATATCAAGTGTTTGTTCACCAAGTCCTCAACCAACCCCAAGTACCCGGAGGTACCCAGAGTGTTGGACCCGCCAACCACTACCAGCACTCCAAGTCCTTGCGAACCCAAAGTGTTTGCCCGGTAGGGCCATTGTATCACAACGCTTGCGACCATGCAAGTGGCCTCGAACAAGGTGACAGGGGTATCTTCACCAAGTTCTCAACCAACCCCAAGTACCCGGAGGTACCCAGAGTGTTGGGTCCGCCAACCACTACCAGCACTCCAAGTCCTCGCGAACATAAAGTGTTTGCCCGGTAGGGCCATTAGACCACAACGCTTGCTAACCATGCAAGTGGTCTCGGACAACAGGTGACACCCGAAGTACATCCGGAGAGTGTACAACAAGTGTTTGTTCACCAAGTCCTCAACCAACCCCAAGTACCCGGAGGTACCCAGAGTGTTGGGTCCGCCAACCACTACCAGCACTCTAAGTCCTCGCGAACCCAAAGTGTTTGCCCGGTAGGGCCATTAGACCAC
>NW_026525173.1:10000-35000 GCF_943734705.1 Anopheles coustani | reverse complement strand
ATCACCCTCTATGGGTTCTGAGCCACATTCAAGTTGGACTTGAAAAGCGCTAAGATGACGGATAGTGAGACGCACCAGTACACGGAATCGGATAGACGGACAGGCCGCCACCCCTACGTGCTGAGCTTCTCCCGTTTCGCTCGCAGCTACTCAGGGAATCCCGGTTGGTTTCTTTTCCTCCCCTTATTAATATGCTTAAATTCAGGGGGTTGTCACACATGAACTGAGGCTTATGTACCTTGCGGTTGTTATCGTCACATCTGGCTTGCGACTACTTTGTTTCAATGTCCAATATGTACCGTTGGACTCGGTTAACGGGCTGTTAGCCCGCGTGTGGTTTAACTCACTGATACCTTCCATTGCCCATACGCTAGTTTGTTTGTGTTCCTTTGGTCAACTTCCATACTTGAATCATTTGTGCTACCGCTGCTGCTTCGACGCTACTTTGACATCTTCGCTTCTATTTAAATAAATAAATAAGCTGAAGCTAGACATCAGTAAACACCACCACAGACACCACAAGCACGCCTTCTCCTCGTACTTCCGCCTCACGCGGGAACACGGACGCTCTAAATACTTCGAATTCCAATGCCAGTATATTGTAAACCACGGGTTCTTTAATGCTAGCGGGTCGTCGCGACCCTAGTTAACATCATGGTGCACGTCTCGTGACGGGTGTCACGGCGTAGTTAAATGTATGCGATACATTTCTCAAATATAAGCGCTCAGTCATCTGTACATCATGGTAGGTTCCCACGACGTGCAATATGCGTTCAACTTATCAATGTTCATGTGTCCTGCAGTTCACATTATGACGCGCAGTTAGCTGCGGTCTTCATCGATCCATGAGCCGAGTGATCCACTGCCGAGGGTGACTAACTTGCGTAAGCCGCCGCTGTGCGCGTATACCCGTTCCCCGTAGGGAGGAGCAAGCCGCCGCTTAGAGACGAAGCATAAAGTGTCCTCATTCCACATAGGGCAAGCTGGATTAATCCATTTTACCCAGGACGGCCGAAGCGGCGTGGACCAGGGGAGAACTGAACCTTATACTTCACACCACAGTAAGTCTACGTGTCCTCTTCCACATAGGGCAAGCTAGAACTAACTATCTTACCCAGGACTGCCGAAGCAGCGTGGACCAGGGGAGGAACACACTTTTCATGGAAACGTAAGGCATCCATGACTGCCATAACGTAAGCCGCCGCTGTGCGCGTATACCCGTTCCCCGTAGGGAGGAGCAAGCCGCCGCTTAGAGACGAAGCATAAAGTGTCCTCATTCCACATAGGGCAAGCTGGATGAATCCATTTTACCCAGGACGGCCGAAGCGGCGTGGACCAGGGGAGAACTGAACTTTATACTTCACACCACAGTAAGTCTACGTGTCCTCTTCCACATAGGGCAAGCTAGAACTAACTATCTTACCCAGGACTGCCGAAGCAGCGTGGACCAGGGGAGGAACACACTTTTCATAGAAACGTAAGGCATCCATGACTGCCATAGTGCGTAAGCCGCCGCTGTGCGCGTAAACCCGTTCCCCGTAGGGAGGAGTCAAGCCGCCGCTTAGAGACGAAGTATGAAGTGTCCTCTTCCACATAGGGCAAGCTAGAATGAACTATCTTACCCAGGACGGCCGAAGCAGCGTGGACCAGGGGAGAACTGAACTTTATACTTCACACCACAGTATTGAGTAATGTGCCCTCTTCCACATAGGGCAAGCTGGAATGTTCCATTTTACCCAGGACGGCCGAAGCGGCGTGGACCAGTGGAGGACTACACAATCATGAGGTTTGATATCGACTTGTGTGTTTCAATAGGATACCGATGGTATGGTTTGAACCGATTTGATTTAGCCATTCTGAAGTCATCACTTGGTTGAAGCGCTGAACTAGGGAGGCATCGTTTACATATATATTGGTTTTCGCATGCTCTACTAGGTTAATGTCATGAGGTTGGCTATCGAGCATGCCCAAGTGATGACTTGATTGTGTGCTTGCTTGAATTCTTCACATTTCATACCATCGGTTAGTTGTCGAATCATTCCTCGATCATAACCTTCGTTCTTGGTTCATGTATGCTCTCTTCCACATAGGGCAAGCTAGAATTAACTATCTTACCCAGGACCGCCGAAGCAGCGTGGACCAGGGGAGAACTATACTTTGTCTTGTATGCCCTCTTCCACATAGGGCAAGCTAGAATTAACTATCTTACCCAGGACCGCCGAAGCAGCGTGGACCAGTGGAGGACTATACTTTGTTCATTACACCACAGTATTAAGTATGGTGTCCTCTTCCACATAGGGCAAGCTAGAACTAACTATCTTACCCAGGACCGCCGAAGCAGTGTGGACCAGGGGAGGACTATACTTTATACTTCACACACTAGCCATATTGAAGTCATCACTTGGTTGAAGCACTGAACTAGGGCGAGTCTATCGTTTACTTTGCATTGGGATAATACGCTGCATGCTCTCTTAGGTTAATGTCATGTGGTTGGCTATAGAGCATGCCCAAGTGATGACTTTGTTTAAAGCTCAACAGGTAGAGTATTATGTCCTCTTCCACATAGGGCAAGCTAGAATTAACTATCTTACCCAGGACCGCCGGAGCAGCGTGGACCAGGGGAGAACTATACTTTGTCTTGTATGCCCTCTTCCACATAGGGCAAGCTAGAATTAACTATCTTACCCAGGACTGCAAAGCAGCGTGGACCAGTGGAGGACTATACTTTGTTCATTACACCACAGTATTAAGTATGGTGTCCTCTTCCACATAGGGCAAGCTAGAACTAACTATCTTACCCAGGACCGCCGAAGCAGTGTGGACCAGGGGAGGACTATACTTTATACTTCACACACTAGCCATACTGAAGTCATCACTTGGTTGAAGCGCTGAACTACGGCGGGGTAATCGTTTACAGGTTATAATCATATAGCTGCATGCTCATTAGTAGATAATGGAATATTGTATGGCAATATGAGCATGCCCAAGTGATGACTTTGTTTCAAGCTCAACAGGTAGGGTATTGAGTCCTCTTCCACATAGGGCAAGCTAGAATGAACTATCTTACCCAGGACCGCCGGAGCAGCGTGGACCAGTGGAGGACTCTATACTTTATACTTCACACCACAGTATTGAGTACGACTTGCATAAAGCCCCTAATGAGAACCACGAGGGCTCTCTCAATGTAGAACCACGAGGGCTCTAGTACCGATTCTCTCGGTACGGCTTGGTCCGTGTTCCTTTATGCTTGTACTCTTAGAAAGTCTCAACCCGGAGGTCTTGACTTTGATTGTCATAGTTGGACTACGACGGGGCATCCGACCATTGCTGATCGAACACCCCTGATTCACCATCTTTCGGGTAGGCGGTACGCGTACCTCCGGACGCGGAAGTCTCAACCCGGAGGTCTTGACTTTGATTGTCATAGTTGGACTACGACGGGGCATCCGACCATTGCTGATCGAACACCCCTGATTCATCATCTTTCGGGTAGGCGGTGCGCGCACCTCCGACGCGGAAGTCTCAACCCGGAGGTCTTGACTTTGTATTGTCATAGTTGGACTACGACGGGGTATCCGACTCATCGAATACCCCAGAAGCACACCATCTTTCGGGTAGGCGGTACGCGTACCTCCGGACGCGGAAAGTCTCAACCCGGAGGTCTTGACTTTGGTTGTCATAGTTGGACTATGACGGGGCATCCGACCATTGCTGATCGAACACCCCTGTTACACCATCTTTCGGATAGGCGGTGCGCGACACCACCGACGCGGAAAGTCTCAACCCGGAGGTCTTGACTTTGTATTGTTGGATAGTCCTCTTCCACTATAGGGCAAGCTGGAAATATTCCATTTTACCCAGGACTGCCGAGGCAGCGTGGACCAGGGGAGAACTTCACGGAATCTTCAGGCATCCATGATTGCCATAGTGCGTAAGCCGCCGCTGTGTGCGTCAACTCGTTCCCCGTGAGGAGGAGTCTAGCCGCCGCTAAAAGACGAAGCATTAAGTGTCCTCATTCCACTATAGGGCAAGCTAGAATGAACTATCTTACCCAGGACCGCCGAAGCAGCGTGGACCAGGCGAAGACTATACTTTATACTTCACACCACAGTATTGAGTACGACTTGCATAAAGCCCCTAATGAGAACCACGAGGGCTCTCTCAATGTAGAACCACGAGGGCTCTAGTACCGATTCTCTCGGTACGGCTTGGTCCGTGTTCCTTTATGCTTGTACTCGCGGAAAGTCTCAACCCGGAGGTCTTGACTTTGATTGTCATAGTTGGACTACGACGGGGCATCCGACCATTGCTGACCGAACACCCCTGATTCATCATCTTTCGGATAGGAGGTGCGCCCACCTCCGACGCGGAAGTCTCAACCCGGAGGTTCGGACTTAGAGTTTTTCCCATTTAAAAGTTTTTCTCTTAGCCATACTGAAGTCATCACTTGGTGAACGATTGAACTAGGGCGGGTTAATCGTTTATAGGTATCATGTGGTTTGCATGCTCTCTTAGGTTAAGGTCATGTGGTTGGCTATCGAGCATGCCCAAGTGATGACTTTGTTTCACGCTTGCTTGATTTCTTCATGATTCCCTGTTATATAGTGTAATCATTCGAGAACAGGGAATCTTTGGTTTTGCTCAACAGGTATTGGATGTCAACTTGGTATCTAGATCGCATTAAGTCTCAACCCTTAGGTTCGGACTTGTATAGTGACATCTTGTTACGGTCTTGAGTCTCAACCCGCAGGTTCGGACTACTTAGTGTTTGATCGAATATAATATGGCAACTTGTGCCTAAGTCTCAACCCGCAGGTTCGGACTTCTGTTTATTTGGCCAATGTATGTATAAGGCAACTTGTGCCTAAGTCTCAACCCGCAGGTTCGGACTTGTGTATTTGTTCGAAGTCATGTATAAGGCAACTTGTGCCTAAGTCTCAACCCGCAGGTTCGGACTTGTGTATTTGTTCGAAGTCATGTATAAGGCAACGTGTGCCTAAGTCTCAACCCGCAGGTTCGGACTTGTTAGTGTTTCGTCAACTTTCATATGGCAACTTGTGCCTGAGTCTCAACCCGCAGGTTCGGACTTCTATAGTGTTTCGTCAATTATCATATGGCAACTTGTGCCGAAGTCTCAACCCGCAGGTTCGGACTTCTGGAAGGATCACTTGGCCACTAATGATCCTTCCGCAGGTTCACCTACGGAAACCTTGTTACGACTTTTACTTCCTCTAAATCATCAAGTTCGGTCAACTTCGATAAAGCAGACGCGGTTCACGAGGATCCAGCGAACGATCATCTCCAAAGACCTCACTAAATAATCCATCGGTAGTAGCGACGGGCGGTGTGTACAAAGGGCAGGGACGTATTCAACGCTGGCTGATGACCAGCACTTACTAGAAGTTCCGAGTTCATATGGACCATTGCAATCCATAATCCCTACTAAGTGAGTATTTGAGTGATTTCCCGTTCCTCTCGGAATAGGAGACACGCTGCTACCCACATTGTAGCACGCGTGTAGCCCAGAACATCTAAGGGCATCACGGACCTGTTATCGCTCGATCTCATTCTGCTAAACACAAATTGTCCTGCTAAGCAGCGTACCGTAAGTGCACTTGCGCACACGAACAGCGAAGGTGTCAGGTCATACTCCACCGAAAGGTCCTAACCCGTTCCAATCGGCATCGACGCATTAACGCTGACTGCGTTCTAGTTAGCATATGTGAGTCACGTTCGTTATCGGAATTAACCAGACAAATCAATCCACGAACTAAGAACGGCCATGCACCACTACCCTTAAATTTGAGAAAGAGCTATTAATCTGTCTCACCTCCATAAGTTCGGACCTGGTAAGTTTCCCGTGTTGAGTCAAATTGAACCGCAAGCTCCATTTCATTGTGGTGCCCTTCCGTCAATTCCTTTAAGTTTCAACTTTGCAACCATACTTCCCCCGGAACCTGACTTTGGTTTCCCGGAAGCTACTGAGAGCACCTGGTTGTAGCGTCTCCCAATTGCTAGTTGGCATCGTTTACGGTTAGAACTAGGGCGGTATCTAATCGCCTTCGATCCTCTAACTTTCGTTCTTGATTAAAGAAAGCATCCTTGACAAATGCCTTCGCTTTAGTTAGTCTTACGACGGTCTACGAATTTCACCTCTCGCGCCGTAATACTAGTGTCCCCAACTACTTCTGTTAATCATTACCTCCGGTCTGAGTACAAACCAATGAAAGATTAGACCAAGGTCGTATTCCATTATTCCATGCAAGATTATTCTAGGGCGTTTGGGCACCCTGCTTAAAGCACTCTAATTTGTTCAAGGTAAACGTGAGCGGTCGAGCTCTATGTTACACTTGCACCCGTTGAAGGGCACACCATGACACAGACTTGGTGCCCTACCACACCATTGAGTCGCAACCAGATTCCGACTTGGCCCACCGACCACGGGTTGACCGGGTCGGCGGAGCCGGACTGTGTTGGACAAGTATCAACTTCGAACGTTTTAACCGCAACAATTTTAATATACGCTAGTGGAGCTGGAATTACCGCGGCTGCTGGCACCAGACTTGCCCTCCACTTGATCCTCGTAGAAGGATTTATGCTCTACTCATTCCAATTATGAAACATCATTAAAGAGTTTCATATTGTTATTTCTCGTCACTACCTCCCCGTCCCGGGATTGGGTAATTTACGCGCCTGCTGCCTTCCTTGGATGTGGTAGCCATTTCTCAGGCTCCCTCTCCGGAATCGAACCCTGATTCCCCGTTACCCGTTGCAACCATGGTAGTCCTCTATACTACCATCCATAGTTGATAGGGCAGATATTTGCGAGATCTGTCGTCGGTGCGAGACCATACGATCAGCATCATTATCCAGACTTCAACTCAATGACACGGAGAACCCGCGATTGGTTTGACTAATAAGTGCACCAGTTCCCGCGAGGGTCCTGGCATGTTGCATGTATTAGCTCTAGATTTTCCACAGTTATCCAAGTAACTAGGTTGATGATCTCGTAAATTATAGCTGTTATACTGAGCCTTATGCGGTTTCACATTAAATCTGTTTGTACTTAGACATGCATGGCTTAACCTTTGAGACGAGCGTATATTACTGGTAGGATCAACCAGAATTCCGACTTTGCGTTCGAATGTTCATTGTCCCATTGCACCCGGAGGAGCAAACACCACGTTCTATATGTTGTCAAGTCCGGTAGCACACGGGAGGCGAGCCCCCGTGCGAACCTCATTGCCCTCGTATCACACACACCCGATGCACCGGACAGGCACTTGAGCGGCATTCGACTCCGCTAAGCGCACGTGCGCCCGATTGTGCATGCGCTGACGGGGCCTTCATACCCCTACCACAGCGACCTTATGCCAAACTTCCATGAATACTTAGGTGAGCTGACAAGGGCCTTCATTTCCCTACCATCAACTAAAGGACACGCTAGGCGCGTCCGATCATTGCAACTGCGGGGCTTTCATACCCCAATCACCACAGTACGCAATTCACCAGAGTTTAATCACAACCCCCCCGGACATGGCACACTATTAACTTGCAACAAAACTTAGTGTGTGCCGGGCACATCGGTTCCACAAAATCATTCCCGATGTACCCCAATTGGGGTTGTGAACGCATCCATGGTCCTCTGACACACCCAACCAAGCGTGGATACTACATACCTCAAACACCCAGTACACTAACAGACAAATCAATATATGGTTGCTTTCCCCCAGACATTTGCCAATCACTTGGCACCCGGACGGGAACTCGCTCCTGATTGCGCCATTGCCACCCATTTGCCAAGAGCGAGTTCTGTATGTAGATTTCATTTGGAAAGACAACCGTGTACTGGATATTCTATCCGACGATTACAGATGACGAGTACGAGACTCGACTACACTCACGGATAATACATTTTGGGTCGAGATTGCTTTCGGGGTTTTCGATTGGTCTTGCGCTTGTAAACGTATAACTTTGACTTGTGGTAACCTCGGTATGTTAGTCGATCACGTGGTTGTGAACTGGGTAGGGGTGGGCAATCTGTTCACTTGCACTCTGGGTAGGAATATGGTGAGCGCTATAGGTTAAAGATCATGGTATGGTTCCATCGTGATGACTTTCGCTAGATAGTAGTATGTTTGGATAGTTATAACGTTTTTGGCCATTTGTTCATAGTGTTCGGTTCATTCAGGAATTCGATTGGTCTTTGCTTCACACACGTGGTCGATCACTTGGATGTGAACTAGGGTGAGATTAAGGTGTTCACTAGTGCTCTTCGGTTTTGGATCAGTAATGAGCACTTGATTGGTTTCGCATAATATGTATCCATAGTGATGACTCTTTCCAGCTTAAGATTTCGTTACCGGTTTCGAATCCTCCCCACGTTCGCTTTTACTTGGTTAGGTTTTCGAGTGTAGATTTGAAAGCAATCTCATGTATGTATCCCATCTGATATAAGCCACTGACAGTTCATGTCACCTCGTTCAACTCTCGCTGGGTCACAGAAGTATGTTACTGCGCCCATTATCCCTACTCGGATAGGTTCGGTTCGTTCGTTTTATACTACGGTGAGTAAACTCAATTTGTGCATCGCATAGCCATGGAAAGCAAGCTTTCGCGGGCCTCTTCGACTGTTTTGATACGAGCTGTGCCCGTGATGCTTGTCATCCCAGGATACTAGACCCCTTTGGACGACCGCATGACCATCAGAAAGTAAATTCCACGTTCGATTTGGGGTGTGAACCCCGAACATAAAGTCTTTGTGTAGAACCACGAGGGCTCTATAGTACCGATTCTCTCGGTACGCTTGGTCCGTGTTCCTTTATGTTCGTACTCTTGTGAATAAGATTCACGTTCGTTTTGGGATATTTGCTACTGTCACCGTTTGAGTACTATGGGGCTTGAACCCCTAACATAAAGTCTTTGTGTAGAACCACGAGGGTTCTATAGTACCGATTCTCTCGGTACGCTTGGTCCGTGTTCCTTTATGTTCGTACTCTTGTGTGTATAATATTCATGTTCGGTTTGGGATATTTGCTACTTTCACCAGGGTCCCGTTCTTCATACAAGTCTGCCTTGCTAATGTGGTAACTTTATAGTGTAGTTCTGACATCCCAATTTTGGGACTTAGCCGATTTTTCGTATATTTCCATATGACCCATAGGGTCCCTTTCTTCATACAAGCTTGCCTAGGGCGATCGGTCAAAACTTGTCTTACTATTCGATTGGTCTTCGCACTTTCACCCTAGGCAGTTCGCCTAGGTCTGTCTTCTTGAGGAGGCCAAAACCCGAAATAAGGAGGTTCGGCCGACCCTGAAACCTCCCCTGTCTGAACTACACTAACCCGATTTTTCAGGGTCCTCAGCGCCATACAACTTTGCCTAGGTCACTTGTACTCTTGACTTAGGCCATCCGACTTGGTCCGTGTTTCTTCCTAGGGTTCACCTAGGTACTTTGCCTTGCTTGATGTGGTAACTTTTTAGTGTAGTTCAGACATCCTAATTTTGGGACTTAGCCGATTTTTCATGTATTTCCATATGACCCATAGGGTCCCTTTCTTCATACAAGCTTGCCTAGGGCGATCGGTCAAAACTTGTCTTACTATTCGATTGGTCTTCGCACTTTCACCCTAGGCAGTTCGCCTAGGTCTGTCTTCTTGAGGAGGCCAAAACCCGAAATAAGGAGGTCCAGCCGACCCTGAAACCTCCCCTGTCTTAACTACACTAACCCGATTTTTCATGGTCCTTAGCGCCATACAACTTTGCCTAGGTCACTTGTACTCTTGACTTAGGCCATCTGACTTGGTCCGTGTTTCTTCCTAGGGTTCACCTAGGTACTTTGCCTTGCTTGATGTGGTAACTTTTTAGTGTAGTTCAGACATCCCAATTTCGGGACTTAGCCGATTTTTCGTATATTTCCATATGACCCATAGGGTCCCTTTCTTCATACAAGCTTGCCTAGGGCGATCGGTCAAAACTTGTCTTACTATTCGATTGGTCTTCGCACTTTCACCCTAGGCACTTTGCCTAGGTCTGTCTTCTTGAGGAGGCCAAAACCCGAAATAAGGAGGTTCAGCCGACCCAGAAACCTCCCCTGTCTGAACTACACTAACCCGATTTTTCAGGGTCCTCAGCGCCATACAACTTTGCCTAGGTCACTTGTACTCTTGACTTAGGCCATCTGACTTGGTCCGTGTTTCTTCCTAGGGTTCACCTAGGTACTTTGCCTTGCTTGATGTGGTAACTTTTTAGTGTAGTTCAGACATCCCAATTTTGGGACTTAGCCGATTTTTCATGTATTTCCATATGACCCATAGGGTCCCTTTCTTCATACAAGCTTGCCTAGGGCGATCGGTCAAAACTTGTCTTACTATTCGATTGGTCTTCGCACTTTCACCCTAGGCAGTTTGCCTAGGTCTGTCTTCTTGAGGAGGCCAAAACCCGAAATAAGGAGGTTCAGCCGACCCAGAAACCTCCCCTGTCTGAACTACACTAACCCGATTTTTCAGGGTCCTCAGCGCCATACAACTTTGCCTAGGTCACTTGTACTCTTGACTTAGGCCATCTGACTTGGTCCGTGTTTCTTCCTAGGGTTCACCTAGGTACTTTGCCTTGCTTGCTGTGGTAACTTTTTAGTGTAGTTCAGACATCCCAATTTTGGGACTTAGCCGATTTTTCATGTATTTCCATATGACCCATAGGGTCCCTTTCTTCATACAAGCTTGCCTAGGGCGATCGGTCAAAACTTGTCTTACTATTCGATTGGTCTTCGCACTTTCACCCTAGGCAGTTTGCCTAGGTGTAGCTTCTTGAGGAGGTCAAAACCCAAAATAAGGAGGTTCAGCCGACCCAAAAACCTCCCCTGTCTAAACTACACTAACCAGATTTTTCAGGGTCCTCACCGTCATACAACTTTGCCTAGGTCACTTGCACTCTTGACTTAGGCCATCTGACTTGGTCCGTGTTTCTTGCTAGGGTTCACCTAGGTAGTTTGCCTTGCTTGATGTGGTAACTTTTAAGTGTAGTTCTGACATCCCAATTTTGGGACTTAGCCGATTTTTCATGTATTTCCATATGACCCTTAGGGTCCCTTTCTTCATACAAGCTTGCCTAGGGCGATCGGTCAAAACTTGTCTTACTATTCGATTGGTCTTCGCACTTTCACCCTAGGCAGTTTGCCTAGGTGTAGCTTCTTGATGAGGCCAAAACCCAAAATAAGGGGGTTCGGCCGACCCAAAAACCTACCCTGTCTAAACTACACTAACCAGATTTTTCAGGGTCCTCAGCGCCATACAACTTTGCCTAGGTCACTTGTTCTATTGACTTAGGCCATCTGACTTGGTCCGTGTTTCTTCCTAGGGTTCACCTAGGTACTTTGCCTTGCTTGGTGTGGTAACTTTTTATTGTAGTTCTGACATCCTCATTTTGGGACTTAGCCGATTTTTCGTAAAATACCATATGACCCGTATGGGTCCTTTCCTTCATATAAGTTTGCCTTGCTTGGTATGGTAACATTTGAGTGTAGTTCTGACATCATCATTTTGGGACTTAGCCGATTTTTCGTAAAATACCATATGACCCATATGGGTCCTTTGCTTCATATAAGTTTGCCTTGCTTGGTGTGGTAACATTTGAGTGTAGTTCTGACATCATCATTTTGGGACTTAGCCGATTTTTCGTAAAATACCATATGACCCATATGGGTCCTTTCCTTCATATAAGTTTGCCTTGCTTGGTATGGTAACATTTGAGTGTAGTTCTGACATCATCATTTTGGGACTTAGCCGATTTTTCGTAAAATACCATATGACCCATATGGGTCCTTTGCTTCATATAAGTTTGCTTTGCTTGGTGTGGTAACATTTGAGTGTAGTTCTGACATCCCCATTTTGGGACTTAGCCGATTTTTCAATCAATACCATATGACCCATCAGGGTCCTTTGCTTCATATAAGTTTGCCTTGCTTGGTGTGGTAACATTTGAGTGTAGTTCTGACATCCCCATTTTGGGACTTAGCCGATTTTTCGTAAAATACCATATGACCCATCAGGGTCCTTGCCTTCATATAAGTTTGCCTTGCTTGGCGTGGTAACACATGAGTGTAGTTCTGACATCCCCATTTTGGGACTTAGCCGATTTTTCGTAAAATACCATATGACCCATCAGGGTCCTTTCCTTCATATAAGTTTGCCTTGCTTGGTGTGGTAACATTTGAGTGTAGTTCTGACATCCCCATTTTGGGACTTAGCCGATTTTTCGATCAATACCATATGACCCATCAGGGTCCTTTGCTTCATATAAGTTTGCCTTGCTTGGTGTGGTAACATTTGAGTGTAGTTCTGACATCATCATTTTGGGACTTAGCCGATTTTTCGTAAAATACCATATGACCCATCAGGGTCCTTGCCTTCATATAAGTTTGCCTTGCTTGGTGTGGTAACACATGAGTGTAGTTCTGACATCCCCATTTTGGGACTTAGCCGATTTTTCGTAAAATACCATATGACCCATCAGGGTCCTTTCCTTCATATAAGTTTGCCTTGCTTGATGTGGTAACATTTGAGTGTAGTTCAGACATCCCCATTTTGGGACTTAGCCGATTTTTCGATCCATACCATATGACCCATCAGGGTCCTTGCCTTCATATAAGTTTGCCTTGCTTGGTGTGGTAACATTTTAGTGTAGTTCTGACATCACCATTTTGGGACTTAGCCGATTTTTCGTAAAATACCATATGACCCATCAGGGTCCTTGCCTTCATATAAGTTTGCCTTGCTTGGTGTGGTAACACATGAGTGTAGTTCTGACATCCCCATTTTGGGACTTAGCCGATTTTTCGATCAATACCATATGACCCATCAGGGTCCTTTGCTTCATATAAGTTTGCCTTGCTTGGTGTGGTAACATTTGAGTGTAGTTCTGACATCATCATTTTGGGACTTAGCCGATTTTTCGTAAAATACCATATGACCCATCAGGGTCCTTGCCTTCATATAAGTTTGCCTTGCTTGGTGTGGTAACACATGAGTGTAGTTCTGACATCCCCATTTTGGGACTTAGCCGATTTTTCGTAAAATACCATATGACCCATCAGGGTCCTTTCCTTCATATAAGTTTGCCTTGCTTGATGTGGTAACATTTGAGTGTAGTTCAGACATCCCCATTTTGGGACTTAGCCGATTTTTCGATCCATACCATATGACCCATCAGGGTCCTTGCCTTCATATAAGTTTGCCTTGCTTGGTGTGGTAACATTTTAGTGTAGTTCTGACATCACCATTTTGGGACTTAGCCGATTTTTCGTAAAATACCATATGACCCATCAGGGTCCTTGCCTTCATATAAGTTTGCCTTGCTTGGTGTGGTAACACATGAGTGTAGTTCTGACATCCCCATTTTGGGACTTAGCCGATTTTTCGTAAAATACCATTTGACCCATCAGGGTCCTTTCCTTCATATAAGTTTGCCTTGCTTGATGTGGTAACATTTGAGTGTAGTTCAGACATCCCCATTTTGGGACTTAGCCGATTTTTCGATCCATACCATATGACCCATCAGGGTCCTTGCCTTCATATAAGTTTGCCTTGCTTGGTGTGGTAACATTTTAGTGTAGTTCTGACATCACCATTTTGGGACTTAGCCGATTTTTCGTAAAATACCATATGACCCATCAGGGTCCTTTGCTTCATATAAGTTTGCCTTGCTTGGTGTGGTAACACATGAGTGTAGTTCTGACATCCCCATTTTGGGACTTAGCCGATTTTTCGTAAAATACCATATGACCCATCAGGGTCCTTTCCTTCATATAAGTTTGCCTTGCTTGATGTGGTAACATTTGAGTGTAGTTCAGACATCCCCATTTTGGGACTTAGCCGATTTTTCGATCCATACCATATGACCCATCAGGGTCCTTGCCTTCATATAAGTTTGCCTTGCTTGGTGTGGTAACATTTTAGTGTAGTTCTGACATCACCATTTTGGGACTTAGCCGATTTTTCGTAAAATACCATATGACCCATCAGGGTCCTTGCCTTCATATAAGTTTGCCTTGCTTGGTGTGGTAACACATGAGTGTAGTTCTGACATCCCCATTTTGGGACTTAGCCGATTTTTCGAAAAATACCATATGACCCATCAGGGTCCTTTCCTTCATATAAGTTTGCCTTGCTTGATGTGGTAACATTTGAGTGTAGTTCAGACATCCCCATTTTGGGACTTAGCCGATTTTTCGATCCATACCATATGACCCATCAGGGTCCTTGCCTTCATATAAGTTTGCCTTGCTTGGTGTGGTAACATTTTAGTGTAGTTCTGACATCACCATTTTGGGACTTAGCCGATTTTTCGTAAAATACCATATGACCCATCAGGGTCCTTGCCTTCATATAAGTTTGCCTTGCTTGGTGTGGTAACACATGAGTGTAGTTCTGACATCCCCATTTTGGGACTTAGCCGATTTTTCGTAAAATACCATTTGACCCATCAGGGTCCTTTCCTTCATATAAGTTTGCCTTGCTTGATGTGGTAACATTTGAGTGTAGTTCAGACATCCCCATTTTGGGACTTAGCCGATTTTTCGATCCATACCATATGACCCATCAGGGTCCTTTCCTTCATATAAGTTTGCCTTGCTTGATGTGGTAACATTTGAGTGTAGTTCAGACATCCCCATTTTGGGACTTAGCCGATTTTTCGTAAAATACCATATGACCCATCAGGGTCCTTTGCTTCATATAAGTTTGCCTTGCTTGGTGTGGTAACACATGAGTGTAGTTCTGACATCCCCATTTTGGGACTTAGCCGATTTTTCGTAAAATACCATATGACCCATCAGGGTCCTTTCCTTCATATAAGTTTGCCTTGCTTGATGTGGTAACATTTGAGTGTAGTTCAGACATCCCCATTTTGGGACTTAGCCGATTTTTCGATCCATACCATATGACCCATCAGGGTCCTTGCCTTCATATAAGTTTGCCTTGCTTGGTGTGGTAACATTTTAGTGTAGTTCTGACATCACCATTTTGGGACTTAGCCGATTTTTCGTAAAATACCATATGACCCATCAGGGTCCTTTGCTTCATATAAGTTTGCCTTGCTTGGTGTGGTAACATTTGAGTGTAGTTCTGACATCACCATTTTGGGACTTAGCCGATTTTTCGTAAAATACCATATGACCCATCAGGGTCCTTGCCTTCATATAAGTTTGCCTTGCTTGGTGTGGTAACATTTTAGTGTAGTTCTGACATCACCATTTTGGGACTTAGCCGATTTTTCGTAAAATACCATATGACCCATCAGGGTCCTTTGCTTCATATAAGTTTGCCTTGCTTGGTGTGGTAACACATGAGTGTAGTTCTGACATCCCCATTTTGGGACTTAGCCGATTTTTCGTAAAATACCATATGACCCATCAGGGTCCTTTGCTTCATATAAGTTTGCCTTGCTTGGTGTGGTAACATTTGAGTGTAGTTCTGACATCCCCATTTTGGGACTTAGCCGATTTTTCGATCAATACCATATGACCCATCAGGGTCCTTTGCTTCATATAAGTTTGCCTTGCTTGGTGTGGTAACATTTGAGTGTAGTTCTGACATCCCCATTTTGGGACTTAGCCGATTTTTCGATCAATACCATATGACCCATCAGGGTCCTTTCCTTCATATAAGTTTGCCTTGCTTGATGTGGTAACACATGAGTGTAGTTCTGACATCCCCATTTTGGGACTTAGCCGATTTTTCGATCCATCCCATATGACCCATCAGGGTCCTTTTTCTTCATATAAGTTTCCCAAGACTTAGTGCTTTTTTCCTTTGGACACCAATATCACCCTTGCGGGTATCTTTGATCTTCTCACTTTGTATTGGCCGAATGTAGGTCTTGCCATGCCAAACATATAATTGTTCTACACCAAGTCTCTATCTCGTACCGCCAGCTCGGTACATTCGATTAACCTGCCCTTAAGGCACCCGGGACTTAGCCATTTTTTCACATTTTTCATGATTTTGAGGCAACTTTTCTCGACTTTGTCACCTTATATCACCAAGATCCTTTCCCTTTAGCGCTTCACTCTGTTCGTATGATATTTAGCGCTGACTATCACCTTTCTGTCGCTGAGCTCAACTTCTTATTCGGTGCCATAGAGCCAGAGATATTTGGTGTATGCTGTTATAAGGGAAGTTTGTCACTTTTTCAAAGGCCCACTTTGGGACGCCCATATCTCACCTTCAGGTATCTTCGATCTTCTTGTCGTCTATGGACGAAACTTAGGCCTTGTCTTGGCCAACTTATAAATGTTCTACGGCCAAGCCGTATCTCTTACCGCCAGCCCGGTATTCATGGACTTAGTTGGATTTTCGCCTCTCGTGGTAACAATTTCAGACTTTGACTCACAATAACACCCAAACGGTCACATGCTAGCGCTTTGCTTGGAAGGAATTATAGTTAGCGCTACCTTTTCTCTTTCCATCGATACCTTGTTCGTTCCATTCCATGCCATACAGCCGAAGTTATGATGTTTCCCGTTTTCCATATCATGTGGAGCTTATGCTCTGGGAAAACCATCTAACACCTGTACCACCCTTTTAGGTACCACCGATCTCGAGACTATGTTCGGGCCAAATATAGGTTATAACATGCCCAACTTATAATTGTTCTACACCAAGTCTCTATCTCTTACCGCCTGCTCGGTATTTTACTCGTAAGTCCAAATTTCACAACTTGTACTTTTTGGCCCAATGTACTCGAGTTTCAATTTTGGTAACATTTTTCGACTTTGACGCTTAATAACTTCCAAATCATGCTAGTTAGCGCTTTGCTTTCTTCTAGTCGTATCTAGCGCTGGGTGTTACCTTTCCAAAACACATCCTAGCTTTACAATCCATGCCATACAGCCGGAGCTACATGGTGCACAAGTCAAATCCATTTTAGCCATGTTTCATTTTTGCCAATTTTTGACCACTCGTATCACCCTTCCAGAGTGGTCCGATCTTCTCGCTGTCTATGGACGACTTTTAGGTCTCGTAGAGGCAAACTTATAAGTATTCTACGTCAACCCGCTATCTCTTACCGCCTGCTCGGTATTCTTGGTCTTGTGTGATTTTTGGAAATTTTGGTATTATTTTTCCACTTTGTCGCTTAATAACTCAGTTTTGCTCAACACTTAGCGCTTCGGTTGTTTGGGATTATAGTTAGCGCTCGGTTCGACCTTTCCAACACTGATCTTAGCATGTCGATCCGTTCCATACAGCCTGAGTTATTCGCGATACCGTGTTTCAACCCATTTCTCAAGTCTCGTTTTGGTCCAACTTTGAACCAGCCATATCACCCTGATGGGTACCTCCGATCTTCTCGCTCTATATTGGCCAAAGTTAGGTCTTGTGGTAACGTACTTATGATTGTTCTACGCCGTGTTCGTAGCTCTTATCGTTCGCCCGCTATTTTCGATCATAAGGTGAATTTTCGCCTCTAAACCACCATTTTTCACCTTTGCCCTCTAATATGACCGACTTGCTCAACACCTAGCGCTTCGCTTGGTAGGACACATAGCTAGCGCTCGTCAAGACCTTTCCAACGCATATCCAAGCTTTCCGATCCGAGCCATACAGCCTGAGCTATAGGCGATACCGTTTTTCCCATTTTCTTGGTCACACGCACTTTAGGGTACCCCTTTTTGCCTTTGACCCTTAATACCTCCTCCGGGTCACTAGTAGGCGCTCAGCTTGGTAGGAAACATAGCTAGAGCAGGCCTTCACCTTTCCAAAACTGCCGAAAGTGTACCGATCTGACATCTAGAACCAAAGTTATGGTCATTCCCATCATGCTCTACTTTCATGGTCAACCTCCACCAAGCACACCTAGGTTGGACCAACTTTCACCAACTCATCTCGAACCCCAAATTTGCTTCGACCTACTAGGTTTCCCTAGTAAAGTGGTCAAAACATCCATTACAACACGACTGGTCTTTCTGGTGGTCGACCTAGGCGACTTTGTTCGACGACCACCACCCCATGGAACTAAAAGACGTCCCTTGATACGGACCACCGATACATTTTCCGGCCTGTCTAAACTACACTCATCGAAATTTTTTTGGGTCCCCACCGTCATACAAGTTTGCCTAGGTCAAGTTTTTCTTCCGGATCGGCCGCGGACCTCACTTTTCATTATCTAGGGAGGCCATAGGGCCCCAAAAGGGGTTTTTTTAAATTTTCGACACTTTCGACTTTGGTCGGATTTTTTCCGATTTTGGTCCGACCTAGGGACTTGGTGGTCCAAGGAGCCTCGGGACTAAACTTTTTTCTCAGGGGTCCCTACCTCCATACAACTTTGCCTAGGTCAATTTTTTGTTCCAAATCGACCGCGGATTTCACTTTTCAATATCTGGGGCTCGTGTAGAGTCCGAATATGAGGTTTTCTCATTTTTCGACATTTTCGACTTTTTTCGACTTTTTTCGGGTTTTTCGACCTAGGGGTCCGCCGAACAAATTTTGGGTCAAAAATTTTTATTGAACTAGTCGAAAGTACGCAAAAAGATAAGACTTTTTGCCGAAGACACCATGCCCCGGAACCGACTCCTTCCCCTTCAAAATTGGGGACAAACGTGATTTTTGAAACTTTTCCTTAGGGAGCCCAAGACTTAGAAAATTTTCAAATTCTCGATTTTTCGATTGCGAGCTAGCGCTTTGCGGTCTTCGGCAATGTTGTAGATCTCGACGAGATAAGACTTTTTGGTCAAGGGACATTTTGCCCTCCGACCCCTCCTTCCCCCCGCAAATCGCCCCCCAAAGTGCAATTTTTGCATTTTCACCTCTTTGCACGCACTGTTCGGCCCAAATGGCCACTTTCTATGGGTCTGAGCGCTTTGCGGTCTTCGGCAAACATTTAGAGCGTACCAAGCCCTAATTATAATTCTTCTACACCACCTTCGTACCTCTTCATCCCTGGCCGCTATTCGCGTACCAAGGTAATTTTTGTTCATTTTGTCAACATTTTTCATCTTTGACTGCTTATATCGGCCTTGCCATGAACCGATAGCGCTTCGCTGTGTTCTAACGTAAGTTAGTACTGCTCAATACCTTTCCAAATCATGTCTTAGATTGTCATTTGCTTGCATACAGCCGGAGCTATGAGCGATACCGTAAAAAGTACCGAAACTTGGAAAAATCCTTTGATCGCCCATATCCCCCCTTTGGGGGCCAGATATCGAAAAAAGTTCTGATTCAAAAAGTTGCGCATTAACGTGTTCTAGTTATGCCTAGAACATTTCACTTCGCTAGCTGGCCTGCAACTTAGCCGTAATTGGGATTTTAGGGTGTTCTTGGAGGGCCCATTTCCTGCGACTTGGTATCTTTTGGGCCCAATGTTTCTCTAATATCTCCACGAGTTTTCCAGATAGCCTTTTCAAACTTTCAGGGTGCCTAGAACACCTCAAGACCTTTCCAACGCTATGCCGTTTGCCTCGCTCGGACATCTACAGCCAAAGTTATTCGAGGTACACGGTACCTTACCCTGTTTTCTCAGTACTTGGTCGAAAATTTCGATCAGCCATATGACCGACTTGGACAACCCTGAGCGGGTTGGCCCCATATAACTAAACTTTCGTCTCGTGTAGGCAAACTTATAAATGTTCCACGTCAACTCGCTATCTCGTACCGCCTTGACGGTATACTTGGTCCAAGGGCCATTTCCAGCGACTTGGTCGCAATTTCGCTCTAAGTTTCGCTAATACCTTCGTCCGTGGACATGGTGATTTTTTGTTCGTATTTTTCCTTGATAGTCCCACTCAAGACTATTCCATACCAGAGCCAAGCGTCCCGCTAAGTGCCATACAGCCTGAGCAGTAATTCATGAAAGGTACCTCTACCAGTTTTTGCCATACTTGGGTACAAACTTTGGATCGCCCATATCTCCACTTTGGAGGCCAGCCAGCACCTTGGCCTCATATACTTTTTTGTTGGTCATACCATGCACCAAATATAATTGTTCTACGCCAACTTGCTATCTCTTCTCCAACTTGCCGTTATTCTTGGTCCAAGTCCCATTTCATTCGTTTTTGGACCCATTTTGCTATATGTTTCACTAATAGCTTCGGCCATGGACAAGCTGATTTTCTATTTGTATTTTTCCTTGATAGTCCCACTCAAGACCATTCCAAAACACGCCGCAGCTTGTCGCTCGGTGGCAAACTGACCGAGTTATAATTCATGAAAGGTACCTCACCTTGGTACACCACGTGGTCGGCCCAAACCATAAACCGACCAAACGACCGACTTGGAGCACCCTGACCGGGTTGCCCCCGTATAATGAAAGTTGCGTCTCTACACGCCCAACTTATGAATATTCTACGCCAAGTCGCTATCTCTTACCGGTAAGCCGGTATTCACCTTCCAAGGGTGATTTTGGTCAAGTGCCATTTCCTGCGACTTGGTCCCCGAATTGGACCATCATCACCTAATATCTCCGTGGTCTTTCAACTCAGCCTCATGAAACTTTCAGGGTAGATAGGTCTCCCCAAGACCTTTCCAACGGTATGCCGTTTGTCTTGCTCGGCCATCTACAGCCGAAGTTATTCATGGTACTTGGTACCTTACCCTGTTTTTTCCATACTTGTTCATACTTGGGTACAAACTTTGAATCGCCCATATCACCACTTTGGAGGCCAGCCAGCGCCTTGGCCCCATACACATTTTTGTTGGTCATACCACGCACTAGTTATAAATGTTCTACGCAAGCTTGCTATCTCTTCTCCAACTTGCGGTTATTTTTGACTCAAGTCCCATTTCCATAGTTTTTGGTACCAATTTGCTCTATATTTCGCTAATAGCTTCGCCCAAGGACTTTGTGATTTTTTGTTCGCATTTTTCCTAAATAGTCCCACTCAAGACTATTCCAAATCACACCTTAGCTTGTCGCTCAGTGCCATACAGCCAGAGTTTTAATTCATGAAAGGTACATAACCTTGGTACACCACGTGGTCGGTCCAAACCATCAACCAACCATATGACCGACTTCGAGTCGAGCTAGCGGCTAGGCTCAATATAATGAAATGCGTGTCTTGATGCGAGCTACTGACGGTCTGAACAATGTAGCTCGCTAGCTCGTCTCTAAACTTGTATTTTGGTCGAATATTGGGTGTTCATGTACCACTTCGGGTAACATGGACTTTGGTGCAACTTTACCACTTGTGCACTTAATTACTTCCCGGTCATTCAAGTCTTTGCCTTCATACTTTCAGGGTAGTTAGGTCTCGTCGAGACCTTTCCATACATATGCCAAACTCATCGATCGGACATCTATAGCCCGAGTTATTCGCGGTACACCGTACCTTACCCTGTTTTTTCCTCAATTGGGTACAAACCTTGGAACACCCATATCGCCCCTTTAGAGACTAGCTGGCACGTTGGCCTCATATAATGATAAGTGCACCTCAACTAGGGCTACTGACGGTCAGAACATTTCAACTTGCTAGCTCGGGCCCACACTTGTGTTTTTCTCGAATATATGGTTCAAGTGTGCCACTTTGGGCACTTTTGGACATTTTGTCCCCACACAACTTTCTTGCCTTGGTAGATAGGGTCTTGTGTTTTTGGACAAAAAGATGCACCAAGATATGGTCTAACTTTCGTTCTTGTACCGCAAAGCGCTACCTCCAACACCCGAGGAGATAGAAAGTGATTATGTTCGGTATATCGGTCTTCCATGGCCTACTATAGTAAGCCCCTGCAGGTATGCAACCGAAGGTGCTTGGTACATGTATTTGGTGCAAAATCGGTGCAAAGTAGGTGTTTCCTTGATCGGGCTATAACTTTCTTGGTTGATGTTGGATTGCTTTGCGGTCTTCGGGGGATAGTTAGGGAACATGTTGGCCAACATTTTCTTATTCCTCAGCCTGGCCGTACCTCCTACCGTCTAGGCGGTATTCATGCTCTAAGTTGGAACTTGTGTTCCTTCGGGCAACTTTTCTGACTTTGACGCTTAATATCTTCCGTTCATATGCAGTCTAAGCTCTGCAACTCTCAGGAAAGCTAGTACTACTCATTTCCTTTCCATATCAGTCTTTGGCTTGTCGATCCAATGTCTACAGCCTTAGTTATTCACGTTCCCTGTGAAGGTAGGTTTTTGCCCATTTTCCAGTTCATGTGGTAACATTCCCGGACTTTGCCGGCTTTCTCTTCATGTGGTAACTTGCTTGCTTGTGTGGTAACTTGGAAGTGTATGTCTGACAGACCCAATCTCGGACTTAGCCGATTTTTCTCTTCATATCATATGGATCAATCACTAGGCCATCTTGCTTGCTTGTGTGGTAACTTGAAAGTGTATGTCTGACAGACCCAATCTGGGACTTAGCCGATTTTTCTCTTCATATCATATGGATCCATCACTAGGCCATCTTGCTTGCTTGTGTGGTAACTTGGAAGTGTATTTCTGACAGACCCAATCTGGGACTTAGCCGATTTTTCTCTTCATATCATATGGATCCATCACTAGGCCATCTTGCTTGCTTGTGTGGTAACTTGGAAGTGTATTTCTGACAGACCCAATCTGGGACTTAGCCGATTTTTCTCTTCATATCATATGGATCCATCACTAGGCCATCTTGCTTGCTTGTGTGGTAACTTGGAAGTGTATTTCTGACAGACCCAATCTGGGACTTAGCCGATTTTTCTCTTCATATTATATGGATCCTGGACTTAGCCGATTTTTCTCTTCATATCATATGGATCCATCACTAGGCCATCTTGCTTGCTTGTGTGGTAACTTGGAAGTGTATTTCTGACAGACCCAATCTGGGACTTAGCCGATTTTTCTCTTCATATTATATGGATCCTGGACTTAGCCGATTTTTCTCTTCATATCATATGGATCCATCACTAGGCCATCTTGCTTGCTTGTGTGGTAACTTGGAAGTGTATTTCTGACAGACCCAATCTGGGACTTAGCCGATTTTTCTCTTCATGTTATATGGATCCTGGACTTAGCCGATTATTAGGTTATTATATATGGATCCTGGACTTAGCCGATTTTTCTCTTCATATAATATGGATCCTGGACTTAGCCGATTATTAGGTTATAATATATGGATCCTGGACTTAGCCGATTTTTCTCTTCATATAATATGGATCCGGGACTTAGCCGATTTTTCGTTTCATATAATATGGATCCTGGACTTAGCCGATATTTCTCTTCAAATAATATGGATCCGGGACTTAGCCAATTTTTCTCTTCATGTGGTAACGTATGCCAATCGCTCACAAGTCATGGGATAAGGGTACTTGTGTTCTTCCATCTTCTAAGTCCCGCACTGGGACATCGTGATCGCCCCAAGTCCGGAATAGCGCCAAGTCAAGCCCCACGGTGGCCGTGCAGGACCTGTTAGCGGCGGCCCCACTGACAGCACTAATCCGGACTTAGAAATTATATCTTTCTAATCGAACACCACACACGCAACACCACCATACCACCATCTCCTTGCAAGTACCTAAGTACCCGCAACTCCATGGTGAAGGCAATGTCACTCCATCACCAACCTCTTTGCACTGCAAGCACTTGCGTACCCACAACACTCCGAAGAAGGCAACGGCGCGCGATGCTCGACTCCACACACCACACCACACCACACCACCGATGGCCAGCCAGCCAGCCAGCCCAGCTAAGGGCTAACCCACCAACCAACCACCAATGGCCTAGGCCAGCCGGATCCCACCTTCAAGTCCAAGCACAGCCAAGTGCAAGTACCGCCAAGTGTTCACCAACCAACCATCACACCAGGTCAGCCGGCCGGTACCCACCTTCAAGTGCCATTACCCTCGGGTGCAAGCTCAATCAAGTGTTAACCAACCAACCCGGCCAAGGCAGCCAACAGGCCGGCACCCTACAGCACCGACCCGCCATCACCACCTCAACCGTTGACCATGCAAGTGGTCTCGGACAACAGGCGATACCCGAAGTACATCCGAAGAGTGTATATCAAGTGTTTGTTCACCAAGTCCTCAACCAACCCCAAGTACCCGGAGGTACCCAGAGTGTTGGACCCGCCAACCACTACCAGCACTCCAAGTCCTTGCGAACCCAAAGTGTTTGCCCGGTAGGGCCATTGTATCACAACGCTTGCGACCATGCAAGTGGCCTCGAACAAGGTGACAGGGGTATCTTCACCAAGTTCTCAACCAACCCCAAGTACCCGGAGGTACCCAGAGTGTTGGGTCCGCCAACCACTACCAGCACTCCAAGTCCTCGCGAACATAAAGTGTTTGCCCGGTAGGGCCATTAGACCACAACGCTTGCTAACCATGCAAGTGGTCTCGGACAACAGGTGACACCCGAAGTACATCCGGAGAGTGTACAACAAGTGTTTGTTCACCAAGTCCTCAACCAACCCCAAGTACCCGGAGGTACCCAGAGTGTTGGGTCCGCCAACCACTACCAGCACTCTAAGTCCTCGCGAACCCAAAGTGTTTGCCCGGTAGGGCCATTAGACCACAACGCTTGCTAACCATGCAAGTGGTCTCGGACAACAGGCGATACCCGAAGTACATCCGAAGAGTGTATATCAAGTGTTTGTTCACCAAGTCCTCAACCAACCCCAAGTACCCGGAGGTACCCAGAGTGTTGGATCCGCAAACCCGTCCCGGCACTCCAAGTCCTTGCGAACCCAAAGTGTTTGCCCGGTAGGGCCATTGTATCACAACGCTTGCTACCATGCAAGTGGCCTCGGACAACAGGTGACACCCGAAGTACATCCGGAGAGTGTACAACAAGTGTTTGTTCACCAAGTCCTCAACCAACCCCAAGTACCCGGAGGTACCCAGAGTGTTGGATCCGCCAACCCGTCCCGGCACTCCAAGTCCTTGCGAACCCAAAGTGTTTGCCCGGTAGGGCCAATGAATCACAACGCTTGCTAACCATGCAAGTGGTCTCGGACAACAGGTGACACCCGAAGTACATCCGGAGAGTGTATATCAAGTGTTTGTTCACCAAGTCCTCAACCAACCCCAAGTACCCGGAGG
>NW_026525173.1:0-5000 GCF_943734705.1 Anopheles coustani | reverse complement strand
GCCTTCTCCTCGTACTTCCGCCTCACGCGGGAACACGGACGCTCTAAATACTTCGAATTCCAATGCCAGTATATTGTAAACCACGGGTTCTTTAATGCTAGCGGGTCGTCGCGACCCTAGTTAACATCATGGTGCACGTCTCGTGACGGGTGTCACGGCGTAGTTAAATGTATGCGATACATTTCTCAAATATAAGCGCTCAGTCATCTGTACATCATGGTAGGTTCCCACGACGTGCAATATGCGTTCAACTTATCAATGTTCATGTGTCCTGCAGTTCACATTATGACGCGCAGTTAGCTGCGGTCTTCATCGATCCATGAGCCGAGTGATCCACTGCCGAGGGTGACTAACTTGCGTAAGCCGCCGCTGTGCGCGTATACCCGTTCCCCGTAGGGAGGAGCAAGCCGCCGCTTAGAGACGAAGCATAAAGTGTCCTCATTCCACATAGGGCAAGCTGGATTAATCCATTTTACCCAGGACGGCCGAAGCGGCGTGGACCAGGGGAGAACTGAACCTTATACTTCACACCACAGTAAGTCTACGTGTCCTCTTCCACATAGGGCAAGCTAGAACTAACTATCTTACCCAGGACTGCCGAAGCAGCGTGGACCAGGGGAGGAACACACTTTTCATGGAAACGTAAGGCATCCATGACTGCCATAACGTAAGCCGCCGCTGTGCGCGTATACCCGTTCCCCGTAGGGAGGAGCAAGCCGCCGCTTAGAGACGAAGCATAAAGTGTCCTCTTCCACATAGGGCAAGCTAGAATGAACTATCTTACCCAGGACCGCCGAAGCAGCGTGGACCAGGGGAGAACTGAACTTTATACTTCACACCACAGTATTGAGTAATGTGCCCTCTTCCACATAGGGCAAGCTGGAATGTTCCATTTTACCCAGGACGGCCGAAGCGGCGTGGACCAGTGGAGGACTACACAATCATGAGGTTTGATATCGACTTGTGTGTTTCAATAGGATACCGATGGTATGGTTTGAACCGATTTGATTTAGCCATTCTGAAGTCATCACTTGGTTGAAGCGCTGAACTAGGGAGGCATCGTTTACATATATATTGGTTTTCGCATGCTCTACTAGGTTAATGTCATGAGGTTGGCTATCGAGCATGCCCAAGTGATGACTTGATTGTGTGCTTGCTTGAATTCTTCACATTTCATACCATCGGTTAGTTGTCGAATCATTCCTCGATCATAACCTTCGTTCTTGGTTCATGTATGCTCTCTTCCACATAGGGCAAGCTAGAATTAACTATCTTACCCAGGACCGCCGAAGCAGCGTGGACCAGGGGAGAACTATACTTTGTCTTGTATGCCCTCTTCCACATAGGGCAAGCTAGAACTAACTATCTTACCCAGGACCGCCGAAGCAGCGTGGACCAGTGGAGGACTATACTTTGTTCATTACACCACAGTATTAAGTATGGTGTCCTCTTCCACCATAGGGCAAGCTAGAACTAACTATCTTACCCAGGACCGCCGAAGCAGTGTGGACCAGGGGAGGACTATACTTTATACTTCACACACTAGCCATACTGAATTCATCACTTGGTTGAAGCGCTGAACTACGGCGGGGTAATCGTTTACAGGTTATAATCATATAGCTGCATGCTCATTAGTAGATAATGGAATATTGTATGGCAATATGAGCATGCCCAAGTGATGACTTTGTTTCAAGCTCAACAGGTAGGGTATTGAGTCCTCTTCCACATAGGGCAAGCTAGAATGAACTATCTTACCCAGGACCGCCGGAGCAGCGTGGACCAGTGGAGGACTCTATACTTTATACTTCACACCACAGTATTGAGTACGACTTGCATAAAGCCCCTAATGAGAACCACGAGGGCTCTCTCAATGTAGAACCACGAGGGCTCTAGTACCGATTCTCTCGGTACGGCTTGGTCCGTGTTCCTTTATGCTTGTACTCTAAGTATTAAGTATTGTGTCCTCTTCCACATAGGGCAAGCTAGAACTAACTATCTTACCCAGGACCGCCGAAGCAGTGTGGACCAGGGGAGGACTATACTTTATACTTCACACACTAGCCATACTGAAGTCATCACTTGGTGGGGGTGAACTACGGCGGTATCTATCGTTTTGGTTCGGTCTATATAGGGTCGCTTGCATGCTCATTCGAATATAATGTAATTGTGTATGGCAATATGAGCATGCCCAAGTGATGACTTTGTTTCAAGCTCAACAGGTAGGGTATTGAGTCCTCTTCCACATAGGGCAAGCTAGAATGAACTATCTTACCCAGGACCGCCGGAGCAGCGTGGACCAGTGGAGGACTCTATACTTTATACTTCACACCACAGTATTGAGTACTTCTTGCATAAAGCCCCTAATGAGAACCACGAGGGCTCTCTCAATGTAGAACCACAAGGGCTCTAGTACCGATTCTCTCGGTACGGCTTGGTCCGTGTTCCTTTATGCTTGTACTCTTAGAAAGTCTCAACCCGGAGGTCTTGACTTTGATTGTCATAGTTGGACTACGACGGGGCATCCGACCATTGCTGATCGAACACCCCTGATTCACCATCTTTCGGGTAGGCGGTACGCGTACCTCCGGACGCGGAAGTCTCAACCCGGAGGTCTTGACTTTGATTGTCATAGTTGGACTACGACGGGGTATCCGACTCATCGAATACCCCAGAAGCACACCATCTTTCGGGTAGGCGGTACGCGTACCTCCGGAAGCGGAAGTCTCAACCCGGAGGTCTTGACTTTGATTGTCATAGTTGGACTACGACGGGGTATCCGACTCATCGAGTACCCCAGAAGCACACCATCTTTCGGGTAGGCGGTACGCGTACCTCCGGACGCGGAAAGTCTCAACCCGGAGGTCTTGACTTTGGTTGTCATAGTTGGACTATGACGGGGCATCCGACCATTGCTGATCGAACACCCCTGTTACACCATCTTTCGGATAGGCGGTGCGCGACACCACCGACGCGGAAAGTCTCAACCCGGAGGTCTTGACTTTGTATTGTTGGATAGTCCTCTTCCACTATAGGGCAAGCTGGAAATATTCCATTTTACCCAGGACTGCCGAGGCAGCGTGGACCAGGGGAGAACTTCACGGAATCTTCAGGCATCCATGATTGCCATAGTGCGTAAGCCGCCGCTGTGCGCGTCAACTCGTTCCCCGTGAGGAGGAGTCTAGCCGCCGCTAAAAGACGAAGCATTAAGTGTCCTCATTCCACTATAGGGCAAGCTAGAATTAACTATCTTACCCAGGACCGCCGAAGCAGCGTGGACCAGGCGAGGACTATACTTTATACTTCACACCACAGTATTGAGTACGACTTGCATAAAGCCCCTAATGAGAACCACGAGGGCTCTCTCAATGTAGAACCACGAGGGCTCTAGTACCGATTCTCTCGGTACGGCTTGGTCCGTGTTCCTTTATGCTTGTACTCGCGGAAAGTCTCAACCCGGAGGTCTTGACTTTGATTGTCATAGTTGGACTACGACGGGGCATCCGACCATTGCTGACCGAACACCCCTGATTCATCATCTTTCGGATAGGAGGTGCGCCCACCTCCGACGCGGAAGTCTCAACCCGGAGGTTCGGACTTAGAGTTTTTCCCATTTAAAAGTTTTTCTCTTAGCCATACTGAAGTCATCACTTGGTGAACGATTGAACTAGGGCGGGTTAATCGTTTATAGGTATCATGTGGTTTGCATGCTCTCTTAGGTTAAGGTCATGTGGTTGGCTATCGAGCATGCCCAAGTGATGACTTTGTTTCACGCTTGCTTGATTTCTTCATGATTCCCTGTTATATAGTGTAATCATTCGAGAACAGGGAATCTTTGGTTTTGCTCAACAGGTATTGGATGTCAACTTGGTATCTAGATCGCATTAAGTCTCAACCCTTAGGTTCGGACTTGTATAGTGACATCTTGTTACGGTCTTGAGTCTCAACCCGCAGGTTCGGACTACTTAGTGTTTGATCGAATATAATATGGCAACTTGTGCCTAAGTCTCAACCCGCAGGTTCGGACTTCTGTTTATTTGGCCAATGTATGTATAAGGCAACTTGTGCCTAAGTCTCAACCCGCAAGTTCGGACTTGTGTATTTGTTCGAAGTCATGTATAAGGCAACGTGTGCCTAAGTCTCAACTCGCAGGTTCGGACTTGTTAGTGTTTCGTCAACTTTCATATGGCAACTTGTGCCTAAGTCTCAACCCGCAGGTTCGGACTTGTGTATTTGTTCGAAGTCATGTATAAGGCAACTTGTGCCTAAGTCTCAACCCGCAGGTTCGGACTTGTGTATTTGTTCGAAGTCATGTATAAGGCAACGTGTGCCTAAGTCTCAACCCGCAGGTTCGGACTTCTATAGTGTTTCGTCAATTATCATATGGCAACTTGTGCCGAAGTCTCAACCCGCAGGTTCGGACTTCTATAGTGTTTCGTCAATTATCATATGGCAACTTGTGCCGACGAAGTCTCAACCCGCAGGTTCGGACTTCTGGAAGGATCACTTGGCCACTAATGATCCTTCCGCAGGTTCACCTACGGAAACCTTGTTACGACTTTTACTTCCTCTAAATCATCAAGTTCGGTCAACTTCGATAAAGCAGACGCGGTTCACGAGGATCCAGCGAACGATCATCTCCAAAGACCTCACTAAATAATCCATCGGTAGTAGCGACGGGCGGTGTGTACAAAGGGCAGGGACGTATTCAACGCTGGCTGATGACCAGCACTTACTAGAAGTTCCGAGTTCATATGGACCATTGCAATCCATAATCCCTACTAAGTGAGTATTTGAGTGATTTCCCGTTCCTCTCGGAATAGGAGACACGCTGCTACCCACATTGTAGCACGCGTGTAGCCCAGAACATCTAAGGGCATCACGGACCTGTTATCGCTCGATCTCATTTTGCTAAACACAAATTGTCCTGCTAAGCAGCGTACCGTAAGTGCACTTGCGCACACGAACAGCGAAGGTGTCAGGTCATACTCCACCGAAAGGTC